>NW_026973226.1:0-100053 GCF_036711695.1 Zophobas morio | reverse complement strand
TGTGTTTGGTGGCTCAGAACCATCAAAAAACGTTGAAATATAGTTCAAATTCAAAAAAAATCGACAAAAATACAGTTTCTAGCTAAAATTTTATGGTTTCGTTGCACTTTCCGAGCCCGTAGGGTATCTGATTGGCTTAAAAGTACAAGAAAACACTTCAGAAGTGACGTTTCTGAAGAATTTTAACAGTTTTCTTGTATCTACGAACGCCAGAATTCATAAAATTGACCTAAACGTCTCCTTTTCCTATTCTGAGTCGATTCTGCATGCTTTAAGTGTGTTTGGTGGCTCAGAACCATCAAAAAACGTTGAAATATAGTTCAAATTCAATAAAAATCGACAAAAATACAGTTTCTAGCTAAAATTTGATGGTTTCGTTGCACTTTCCGAGCCCGTAGGGTATCTGATTGGCTTAAAAGTACAAGAAAACACTTCAAAAGTGACGTTTCTGAAGAATTTTAACAGTTTTCTTGTATCTACGAACGCCAGAATGCGTAAAATTGACCTAGACGTCTCCTTTTCCTATTCTGAGTCGATTCTGCATGCTTTAAGTGTGTTTGGTGGCTCAGAACCATCAAAAAACGTTGAAATATAGTTCAAATTCAATAAAAATCGACAAAAATACAGTTTCTAGCTAAAATTTGATGGTTTCGTTGCACTTTCCGAGACCGTAGGGTATCTGATTGGCTTAAAAGTACAAGAAAACACTTCAAAAGTGACGTTTCTGAAGAATTTTAACAGTTTTCTTGTATCTACGAACGCCAGAATGCATAAAATTGACCTAAACGTCTCCTTTTCCTATTCTGAGTCGATTCTGCATGCTTTAAGTGTGTTTGGTGGCTCAGAACCATCAAAAACTTTGAAATATAGTTCAAATTCAATAAAAATCGACAAAAATACAGTTTCTAGCTAAAATTTGATGGTTTCGTTGCACTTTCCGAGACCGTAGGGTATCTGATTGGCTTAAAAGTACAAGAAAACACTTCAAAAGTGACGTTTCTGAAGAATTTTAACAGTTTTCTTGTATCTACGAACGCCAGAATGCATAAAATTGACCTAAACGTCTCCTTCTCCTATTCTGAGTCGATTCTGCATGCTTTAAGTGTGTTTGGTGGCTCAGAACCATCAAAAAACGTTGAAATATAGTTCAAATTCAATAAAAATCGACAAAAATACAGTTTCTAGCTAAAATTTGATGGTTTCGTTGCACTTTCCGAGCCCGTAGGGTATCTGATTGGCTTAAAAGTACAAGAAAACACTTCAAAAGTGACGTTTCTGAAGAATTTTAACAGTTTTCTTGTATCTACGAACGCCAGAATGCATAAAATTGACCTAAACGTCTCCTTTTCCTATTCTGAGTCGATTCTGCATGCTTTAAGTGTGTTTGGTGGCTCAGAACCATCAAAAAACGTTGAAATATAGTTCAAATTCAATAAAAATCGACAAAAATACAGTTTCTAGCTAAAATTTGATGGTTTCGTTGCACTTTCCGAGCCCGTAGGGTATCTGATTGGCTTAAAAGTACAAGAAAACACTTCAAAAGTGACGTTTCTGAAGAATTTTAACAGTTTTCTTGTATCTACGAACGCCAGAATGCATAAAATTGACCTAAACGTCTCCTTTTCCTATTCTGAGTCGATTCTGCATGCTTTAAGTGTGTTTGGTGGCTCAGAACCATCAAAAAACGTTGAAAGATAGTTCAAATTCAATAAAAATCGACAAAAATACAGTTTCTAGCTAAAATTTGATGGTTTCGTTGCACTTTCCGAGCCCGTAGGGTATCTGATTGGCTTAAAAGTACAAGAAAACACTTCAAAAGTGACGTTTCTGAAGAATTTTAACAGTTTTCTTGTATCTACGAACGCCAGAATGCATAAAATTGACCTAAACGTCTCCTTTTCCTATTCTGAGTCGATTCTGCATGCTTTAAGTGTGTTTGGTGGCTCAGAACCATCAAAAAACGTTGAAATATAGTTCAAATTCAATAAAAATCGACAAAAATACAGTTTCTAGCTAAAATTTGATGGTTTCGTTGCACTTTCCGAGCCCGTAGGGTATCTGATTGGCTTAAAAGTACAAGAAAACACTTCAAAAGTGACGTTTCTGAAGAATTTTAACAGTTTTCTTGTATCTACGAACGCCAGAATGCATAAAATTGACCTAAACGTCTCCTTTTCCTATTCTGAGTCGATTCTGCATGCTTTAAGTGTGTTTGGTGGCTCAGAACCATCAAAAAACGTTGAAATATAGTTCAAATTCAATAAAAATCGACAAAAATACAGTTTCTAGCTAAAATTTGATGGTTTCGTTGCACTTTCCGAGCCCGTAGGGTATCTGATTGGCTTAAAAGTACAAGAAAACACTTCAAAAGTGACGTTTCTGAAGAATTTTAACAGTTTTCTTGTATCTACGAACGCCAGAATGCATAAAATTGACCTAAACGTCTCCTTTTCCTATTCTGAGTCGATTCTGCATGCTTTAAGTGTGTTTGGTGGCTCAGAACCATCAAAAAACGTTGAAATATAGTTCAAATTCAATAAAAATCGACAAAAATACAGTTTCTAGCTAAAATTTGATGGTTTCGTTGCACTTTCCGAGCCCGTAGGGTATCTGATTGGCTTAAAAGTACAAGAAAACACTTCAAAAGTGACGTTTCTGAAGAATTTTAACAGTTTTCTTGTATCTACGAACGCCAGAATGCATAAAATTGACCTAAACGTCTCCTTTTCCTATTCTGAGTCGATTCTGCATGCTTTAAGTGTGTTTGGTGGCTCAGAACCATCAAAAAACGTTGAAATATAGTTCAAATTCAAATAAAATCGACAAAAATACAGTTTCTAGCTAAAATTTGATGGTTTCGTTGCACTTTCCGAGCCCGTAGGGTATCTGATTGGCTTAAAAGTACAAGAAAACACTTCAAAAGTGACGTTTCTGAAGAATTTTAACAGTTTTCTTGTATCTACGAACGCCAGAATGCATAAAATTGACCTAAACGTCTCCTTTTCCTATTCTGAGTCGATTCTGCATGCTTTAAGTGTGTTTGGTGGCTCAGAACCATCAAAAAACGTTGAAATATAGTTCAAATTCAATAAAAATCGACAAAAATACAGTTTCTAGCTAAAATTTGATGGTTTCGTTGCACTTTCCGAGCCCGTAGGGTATCTGATTGGCTTAAAAGTACAAGAAAACACTTCAAAAGTGACGTTTCTGAAGAATTTTAACAGTTTTCTTGTATCTACGAACGCCAGAATGCATAAAATTGACCTAAACGTCTCCTTTTCCTATTCTGAGTCGATTCTGCATGCTTTAAGTGTGTTTGGTGGCTCAGAACCATCAAAAAACGTTGAAATATAGTTCAAATTCAATAAAAATCGACAAAAATACAGTTTCTAGCTAAAATTTGATGGTTTCGTTGCACTTTCCGAGCCCGTAGGGTATCTGATTGGCTTAAAAGTACAAGAAAACACTTCAAAAGTGACGTTTCTGAAGAATTTTAACAGTTTTCTTGTATCTACGAACGCCAGAATGCATAAAATTGATCTAAACGTCTCCTTTTCCTATTCTGAGTCGATTCTGCATGCTTTAAGTGTGTTTGGTGGCTCAGAACCATCAAAAAACGTTGAAATATAGTTCAAATTCAATAAAAATCGACAAAAATACAGTTTCTAGCTAAAATTTGATGGTTTCGTTGCACTTTCCGAGCCCGTAGGGTATCTGATTGGCTTAAAAGTACAAGAAAACACTTCAAAAGTGACGTTTCTGAAGAATTTTAACAGTTTTCTTGTATCTACGAACGCCAGAATGCATAAAATTGACCTAAACGTCTCCTTTTCCTATTCTGAGTCGATTCTGCATGCTTTAAGTGTGTTTGGTGGCTCAGAACCATCAAAAAACGTTGAAATATAGTTCAAATTCAATAAAAATCGACAAAAATACAGTTTCTAGCTAAAATTTGATGGTTTCGTTGCACTTTCCGAGCCCGTAGGGTATCTGATTGGCTTAAAAGTACAAGAAAACACTTCAAAAGTGACGTTTCTGAAGAATTTTAACAGTTTTCTTGTATCTACGAACGCCAGAATGCATAAAATTGACCTAAACGTCTCCTTTTCCTATTCTGAGTCGATTCTGCATGCTTTAAGTGTGTTTGGTGGCTCAGAACCATCAAAAAACGTTGAAATATAGTTCAAATTCAATAAAAATCGAGAAAAATACAGTTTCTAGCTAAAATTTGATGGTTTCGTTGCACTTTCCGAGCCCGTAGGGTATCTGATTGGCTTAAAAGTACAAGAAAACACTTCAAAAGTGACGTTTCTGAAGAATTTTAACAGTTTTCTTGTATCTACGAACGCCAGAATGCATAAAATTGACCTAAACGTCTCCTTTTCCTATTCTGAGTCGATTCTGCATGCTTTAAGTGTGTTTGGTGGCTCAGAACCATCAAAAAACGTTGAAATATAGTTCAAATTCAATAAAAATCGACAAAAATACAGTTTCTAGCTAAAATTTGATGGTTTCGTTGCACTTTCCGAGCCCGTAGGGTATCTGATTGGCTTAAAAGTACAAGAAAACACTTCAAAAGTGACGTTTCTGAAGAATTTTAACAGTTTTCTTGTATCTACGAACGCCAGAATGCATAAAATTGACCTAAACGTCTCCTTTTCCTATTCTGAGTCGATTCTGCATGCTTTAAGTGTGTTTGGTGGCTCAGAACCATCAAAAAACTATGAAATATAGTTCAAATTCAATAAAAATCGACAAAAATACAGTTTCTAGCTAAAATTTGATGGTTTCGTTGCACTTTCCGAGCCCGTAGGGTATCTGATTGGCTTAAAAGTACAAGAAAACACTTCAAAAGTGACGTTTCTGAAGAATTTTAACAGTTTTCTTGTATCTAGGAACGCCAGAATGCATAAAATTGACCTAAACGTCTCCTTTTCCTATTCTGAGTCGATTCTGCATGCTTTAAGTGTGTTTGGTGGCTCACAACCATCAAAAAACGTTGAAATATAGTTCAAATTCAATAAAAATCGACAAAAATACAGTTTCTAGCTAAAATTTGATGGTTTCGTTGCACTTTCCGAGCCCGTAGGGTATCTGATTGGCTTAAAAGTACAAGAAAACACTTCAAAAGTGACGTTTCTGAAGAATTTTAACAGTTTTCTTGTATCTACGAACGCCAGAATGCATAAAATTGACCTAAACGTCTCCTTTTCCTATTCTGAGTCGATTCTGCATGCTTTAAGTGTGTTTGGTGGCTCAGAACCATCAAAAAACGTTGAAATATAGTTCAAATTCAATAAAAATCGACAAAAATACAGTTTCTAGCTAAAATTTGATGGTTTCGTTGCACTTTCCGAGCCCGTAGGGTATCTGATTGGCTTAAAAGTACAAGAAAACACTTCAAAAGTGACGTTTCTGAAGAATTTTAACAGTTTTCTTGTATCTACGAACGCCAGAATGCATAAAATTGACCTAAACGTCTCCTTTTCCTATTCTGAGTCGATTCTGCATGCTTTAAGTGTGTTTGGTGGCTCAGAACCATCAAAAAACGTTGAAAGATAGTTCAAATTCAATAAAAATCGACAAAAATACAGTTTCTAGCTAAAATTTGATGGTTTCGTTGCACTTTCCGAGCCCGTTGGGTATCTGATTGGCTTAAAAGTACAAGAAAACACTTCAAAAGTGACGTTTCTGAAGAATTTTAACAGTTTTCTTGTATCTACGAACGCCAGAATGCATAAAATTGACCTAAACGTCTCCTTTTCCTATTCTGAGTCGATTCTGCATGCTTTAAGTGTGTTTGGTGGCTCAGAACCATCAAAAAACGTTGAAATATAGTTCAAATTCAATAAAAATCGACAAAAATACAGTTTCTAGCTAAAATTTGATGGTTTCGTTGCACTTTCCGAGCCGTAGGGTATCTGATTGGCTTAAAAGTACAAGAAAACACTTCAAAAGTGACGTTTCTGAAGAATTTTAACAGTTTTCTTGTATCTACGAACGCCAGAATGCATAAAATTGACCTAAACGTCTCCTTTTCCTATTCTGAGTCGATTCTGCATGCTTTAAGTGTGTTTGGTGGCTCAGAACCATCAAAAAACGTTGAAAGATAGTTCAAATTCAATAAAAATCGACAAAAATACAGTTTCTAGCTAAAATTTGATGGTTTCGTTGCACTTTCCGAGCCCGTTGGGTATCTGATTGGCTTAAAAGTACAAGAAAACACTTCAAAAGTGACGTTTCTGAAGAATTTTAACAGTTTTCTTGTATCTACGAACGCCAGAATGCATAAAATTGACCTAAACGTCTCCTTTTCCTATTCTGAGTCGATTCTGCATGCTTTAAGTGTGTTTGGTGGCTCAGAACCATCAAAAAACGTTGAAATATAGTTCAAATTCAATAAAAATCGACAAAAATACAGTTTCTAGCTAAAATTTGATGGTTTCGTTGCACTTTCCGAGCCCGTAGGGTATCTGATTGGCTTAAAAGTACAAGAAAACACTTCAAAAGTGACGTTTCTGAAGAATTTTAACAGTTTTCTTGTATCTACGAACGCCAGAACGCATAAAATTGACCTAAACGTCTCCTTTTCCTATTCTGAGTCGATTCTGCATGCTTTAAGTGTGTTTGGTGGCTCAGAACCATCAAAAAACGTTGAAATATAGTTCAAATTCAATAAAAATCGACAAAAATACAGTTTCTAGCTAAAATTTGATGGTTTCGTTGCACTTTCCGAGCCCGTAGGGTATCTGATTGGCTTAAAAGTACAAGAAAACACTTCAAAAGTGACGTTTCTGAAGAATTTTAACAGTTTTCTTGTATCTACGAACGCCAGAATGCATAAAATTGACCTAAACGTCTCCTTTTCCTATTCTGAGTCGATTCTGCATGCTTTAAGTGTGTTTGGTGGCTCAGAACCATCAAAAAACTATGAAATATAGTTCAAATTCAATAAAAATCGACAAAAATACAGTTTCTAGCTAAAATTTGATGGTTTCGTTGCACTTTCCGAGCCCGTAGGGTATCTGATTGGCTTAAAAGTACAAGAAAACACTTCAAAAGTGACGTTTCTGAAGAATTTTAACAGTTTTCTTGTATCTAGGAACGCCAGAATGCATAAAATTGACCTAAACGTCTCCTTTTCCTATTCTGAGTCGATTCTGCATGCTTTAAGTGTGTTTGGTGGCTCACAACCATCAAAAAACGTTGAAATATAGTTCAAATTCAATAAAAATCGACAAAAATACAGTTTCTAGCTAAAATTTGATGGTTTCGTTGCACTTTCCGAGCCCGTAGGGTATCTGATTGGCTTAAAAGTACAAGAAAACACTTCAAAAGTGACGTTTCTGAAGAATTTTAACAGTTTTCTTGTATCTACGAACGCCAGAATGCATAAAATTGACCTAAACGTCTCCTTTTCCTATTCTGAGTCGATTCTGCATGCTTTAAGTGTGTTTGGTGGCTCAGAACCATCAAAAAACGTTGAAATATAGTTCAAATTCAATAAAAATCGACAAAAATACAGTTTCTAGCTAAAATTTGATGGTTTCGTTGCACTTTCCGAGCCCGTAGGGTATCTGATTGGCTTAAAAGTACAAGAAAACACTTCAAAAGTGACGTTTCTGAAGAATTTTAACAGTTTTCTTGTATCTACGAACGCCAGAATGCATAAAATTGACCTAAACGTCTCCTTTTCCTATTCTGAGTCGATTCTGCATGCTTTAAGTGTGTTTGGTGGCTCAGAACCATCAAAAAACGTTGAAAGATAGTTCAAATTCAATAAAAATCGACAAAAATACAGTTTCTAGCTAAAATTTGATGGTTTCGTTGCACTTTCCGAGCCCGTTGGGTATCTGATTGGCTTAAAAGTACAAGAAAACACTTCAAAAGTGACGTTTCTGAAGAATTTTAACAGTTTTCTTGTATCTACGAACGCCAGAATGCATAAAATTGACCTAAACGTCTCCTTTTCCTATTCTGAGTCGATTCTGCATGCTTTAAGTGTGTTTGGTGGCTCAGAACCATCAAAAAACGTTGAAATATAGTTCAAATTCAATAAAAATCGACAAAAATACAGTTTCTAGCTAAAATTTGATGGTTTCGTTGCACTTTCCGAGCCCGTAGGGTATCTGATTGGCTTAAAAGTACAAGAAAACACTTCAAAAGTGACGTTTCTGAAGAATTTTAACAGTTTTCTTGTATCTACGAACGCCAGAACGCATAAAATTGACCTAAACGTCTCCTTTTCCTATTCTGAGTCGATTCTGCATGCTTTAAGTGTGTTTGGTGGCTCAGAACCATCAAAAAACGTTGAAATATAGTTCAAATTCAATAAAAATCGACAAAAATACAGTTTCTAGCTAAAATTTGATGGTTTCGTTGCACTTTCCGAGCCCGTAGGGTATCTGATTGGCTTAAAAGTACAAGAAAACACTTCAAAAGTGACGTTTCTGAAGAATTTTAACAGTTTTCTTGTATCTACGAACGCCAGAATGCATAAAATTGACCTAAACGTCTCCTTTTCCTATTCTGAGTCGATTCTGCATGCTTTAAGTGTGTTTGGTGGCTCAGAACCATCAAAAAACGTTGAAATATAGTTCAAATTCAATAAAAATCGACAAAAATACAGTTTCTAGCTAAAATTTGATGGTTTCGTTGCACTTTCCGAGCCCGTAGGGTATCTGATTGGCTTAAAAGTACAAGAAAACACTTCAAAAGTGACGTTTCTGAAGAATTTTAACAGTTTTCTTGTATCTACGAACGCCAGAATGCATAAAATTGACCTAAACGTCTCCTTTTCCTATTCTGAGTCGATTCTGCATGCTTTAAGTGTGTTTGGTGGCTCAGAACCATCAAAAAACGTTGAAATATAGTTCAAATTCAATAAAAATCGACAAAAATACAGTTTCTAGCTAAAATTTGATGGTTTCGTTGCACTTTCCGAGCCCGTAGGGTATCTGATTGGCTTAAAAGTACAAGAAAACACTTCAAAAGTGACGTTTCTGAAGAATTTTAACAGTTTTCTTGTATCTACGAACGCCAGAAAGCATAAAATTGACCTAAACGTCTCCTTTTCCTATTCTGAGTCGATTCTGCATGCTTTAAGTGTGTTTGGTGGCTCAGAACCATCAAAAAACGTTGAAAGATAGTTCAAATTCAATAAAAATCTACAAAAATACAGTTTCTAGCTAAAATTTGATGGTTTCGTTGCACTTTCCGAGCCCGTAGGGTATCTGATTGGCTTAAAAGTACAAGAAAACACTTCAAAAGTGACGTTTCTGAAGAATTTTAACAGTTTTCTTGTATCTACGAACGCCAGAATGCATAAAATTGACCTAAACGTCTCCTTTTCCAATTCTGAGTCGATTCTGCATGCTTTAAGTGTGTTTGGTGGCTCAGAACCATCAAAAAACGTTGAAATATAGTTCAAATTCAATAAAAATCGACAAAAATACAGTTTCTAGCTAAAATTTGATGGTTTCGTTGCACTTTCCGAGCCCGTAGGGTATCTGATTGGCTTAAAAGTACAAGAAAACACTTCAAAAGTGACGTTTCTGAAGAATTTTAACAGTTTTCTTGTATCTACGAACGCCAGAATGCATAAAATTGACCTAAACGTCTCCTTTTCCTATTCTGAGTCGATTCTGCATGCTTTAAGTGTGTTTGGTGGCTCAGAACCATCAAAAAACGTTGAAATATAGTTCAAATTCAATAAAAATCGACAAAAATACAGTTTCTAGCTAAAATTTGATGGTTTCGTTGCACTTTCCGAGCCCGTAGGGTATCTGATTGGCTTAAAAGTACAAGAAAACACTTCAAAAGTGACGTTTCTGAAGAATTTTAACAGTTTTCTTGTATCTACGAACGCCAGAATGCATAAAATTGACCTAAACGTCTCCTTTTCCTATTCTGAGTCGATTCTGCATGCTTTAAGTGTGTTTGGTGGCTCAGAACCATCAAAAAACGTTGAAATATAGTTCAAATTCAATAAAAAACGACAAAAATACAGTTTCTAGCTAAAATTTGATGGTTTCGTTGCACTTTCCGAGCCCGTTGGGTATCTGATTGGCTTAAAAGTACAAGAAAACACTTCAAAAGTGACGTTTCTGAAGAATTTTAACAGTTTTCTTGTATCTACGAACGCCAGAATGCATAAAATTGACCTAAACGTCTCCTTTTCCTATTCTGAGTCGATTCTGCATGCTTTAAGTGTGTTTGGTGGCTCAGAACCATCAAAAAACATTGAAATATAGTTCAAATTCAATAAAAATCGACAAAAATACAGTTTCTAGCTAAAATTTGATGGTTTCGTTGCACTTTCCGAGCCCGTAGGGTATCTGATTGGCTTAAAAGTACAAGAAAACACTTCAAAAGTGACGTTTCTGAAGAATTTTAACAGTTTTCTTGTATCTACGAACGCCAGAATGCATAAAATTGACCTAAACGTCTCCTTTTCCTATTCTGAGTCGATTCTGCATGCTTTAAGTGTGTTTGGTGGCCCAGAACCATCAAAAAACGTTGAAATATAGTTCAAATTCAATAAAAATCGACAAAAATACAGTTTCTAGCTAAAATTTGATGGTTTCGTTGCACTTTCCGAACCCGTAGGGTATCTGATTGGCTTAAAAGTACAAGAAAACACTTCAAAAGTGACGTTTCTGAAGAATTTTAACAGTTTTCTTGTATCTACGAACGCCAGAATGCATAAAATTGACCTAAACGTCTCCTTTTCCTATTCTGAGTCGATTCTGCATGCTTTAAGTGTGTTTGGTGGCTCAGAACCATCAAAAAATGTTTAAATATAGTTCAAATTCAATAAAAATCGATAAAAATACAGTTTCTAGCTAAAATTTGATGGTTTCGTTGCACTTTCCGAGCCCGTAGGGTATCTGATTGGCTTAAAAGTACAAGAAAACACTTCAAAAGTGACGTTTCTGAAGAATTTTAACAGTTTTCTTGTATCTACGAACGCCAGAACGCATAAAATTGACCTAAACGTCTCCTTTTCCTATTCTGAGTCGATTCTGCATGCTTTAAGTGTGTTTGGTGGCTCAGAACCATCAAAAAACGTTGAAATATAGTTCAAATTCAATAAAAATCGACAAAAATACAGTTTCTAGCTAAAATTTGATGGTTTCGTTGCACTTTCCGAGCCCGTAGGGTATCTGATTGGCTTAAAAGTACAAGAAAACACTTCAAAAGTGACGTTTCTGAAGAATTTTAACAGTTTTCTTGTATCTACGAACGCCAGAATGCATAAAATTGACCTAAACGTCTCCTTTTCCTATTCTGAGTCGATTCTGCATGCTTTAAGTGTGTTTGGTGGCTCAGAACCATCAAAAAACGTTGAAATATAGTTCAAATTCAATAAAAATCGACAAAAATACAGTTTCTAGCTAAAATTTGATGGTTTCGTTGCACTTTCCGAGCCCGTAGGGTATCTGATTGGCTTAAAAGTACAAGAAAACACTTCAAAAGTGACGTTTCTGAAGAATTTTAACAGTTTTCTTGTATCTACGAACGCCAGAATGCATAAAATTGACCTAAACGTCTCCTTTTCCTATTCTGAGTCGATTCTGCATGCTTTAAGTGTGTTTGGTGGCTCAGAACCATCAAAAAACGTTGAAATATAGTTCAAATTCAATAAAAATCGACAAAAATACAGTTTCTAGCTAAAATTTGATGGTTTCGTTGCACTTTCCGAGCCCGTAGGGTATCTGATTGGATTAAAAGTACAAGAAAACACTTCAAAAGTGACGTTTCTGAAGAATTTTAACAGTTTTCTTGTATCTACGAACGCCAGAATGCATAAAATTGATCTAAACGTCTCCTTTTCCTATTCTGAGTCGATTCTGCATGCTTTAAGTGTGTTTGGTGGCTCAGAACCATCAAAAAACGTTGAAAGATAGTTCAAATTCAATAAAAATCGACAAAAATACAGTTTCTAGCTAAAATTTGATGGTTTCGTTGCACTTTCCGAGCCCGTAGGGTATCTGATTGGCTTAAAAGTACAAGAAAACACTTCAAAAGTGACGTTTCTGAAGAATTTTAACAGTTTTCTTGTATCTACGAACGCCAGAATGCATAAAATTGACCTAAACGTCTCCTTTTCCAATTCTGAGTCGATTCTGCATGCTTTAAGTGTGTTTGGTGGTTCAGAACCATCAAAAAACGTTGAAATATAGTTCAAATTCAATAAAAATCGACAAAAATACAGTTTCTAGCTAAAATTTGATGGTTTCGTTGCACTTTCCGAGCCCGTAGGGTATCTGATTGGCTTAAAAGTACAAGAAAACACTTCAAAAGTGACGTTTCTGAAGAATTTTAACAGTTTTCTTGTATCTACGAACGCCAGAATGCATAAAATTGACCTAAACGTCTCCTTTTCCTATTCTGAGTCGATTCTGCATGCTTTAAGTGTGTTTGGTGGCTCAGAACCATCAAAAAACGTTGAAATATAGTTCAAATTCAATAAAAATCGACAAAAATACAGTTTCTAGCTAAAATTTGATGGTTTCGTTGCACTTTCCGAGCCCGTAGGGTATCTGATTGGCTTAAAAGTACAAGAAAACACTTCAAAAGTGACGTTTCTGAAGAATTTTAACAGTTTTCTTGTATCTACGAACGCCAGAATGCATAAAATTGACCTAAACGTCTCCTTTTCCTATTCTGAGTCGATTCTGCATGCTTTAAGTGTGTTTGGTGGCTCAGAACCATCAAAAAACGTTGAAATATAGTTCAAATTCAATAAAAATCGACAAAAATACAGTTTCTAGCTAAAATTTGATGGTTTCGTTGCACTTTCCGAGCCCGTAGGGTATCTGATTGGCTTAAAAGTACAAGAAAACACTTCAAAAGTGACGTTTCTGAAGAATTTTAACAGTTTTCTTGTATCTACGAACGCCAGAATGCATAAAATTGACCTAAACGTCTCCTTTTCCTATTCTGAGTCGATTCTGCATGCTTTAAGTGTGTTTGGTGGCTCAGAACCATCAAAAAACGTTGAAATATAGTTCAAATTCAATAAAAATCGACAAAAATACAGTTTCTAGCTAAAATTTGATGGTTTCGTTGCACTTTCCGAGCCCGTAGGGTATCTGATTGGCTTAAAAGTACAAGAAAACACTTCAAAAGTGACGTTTCTGAAGAATTTTAACAGTTTTCTTGTATCTACGAACGCCAGAATGCATAAAATTGACCTAAACGTCTCCTTTTCCTATTCTGAGTCGATTCTGCATGCTTTAAGTGTGTTTGGTGGCTCAGAACCATCAAAAAACGTTGAAATATAGTTCAAATTCAATAAAAATCGACAAAAATACAGTTTCTAGCTAAAATTTGATGGTTTCGTTGCACTTTCCGAGCCCGTAGGGTATCTGATTGGCTTAAAAGTACAAGAAAACACTTCAAAAATGACGTTTCTGAAGAATTTTAACAGTTTTCTTGTATCTACGAACGCCAGAATGCATAAAATTGACCTAAACGTCTCCTTTTCCTATTCTGAGTCGATTCTGCATGCTTTAAGTGTGTTTGGTGGCTCAGAACCATCAAAAAACGTTGAAATATAGTTCAAATTCAATAAAAATCGACAAAAATACAGTTTCTAGCTAAAATTTGATGGTTTCGTTGCACTTTCCGAGCCCGTAGGGTATCTGATTGGCTTAAAAGTACAAGAAAACACTTCAAAAGTGACGTTTCTGAAGAATTTTAACAGTTTTCTTGTATCTACGAACGCCAGAATGCATAAAATTGACCTAAACGTCTCCTTTTTCTATTCTGAGTCGATTCTGCATGCTTTAAGTGTGTTTGGTGGCTCAGAACCATCAAAAAACGTTGAAATATAGTTCAAATTCAATAAAAATCGACAAAAATACAGTTTCTAGCTAAAATTTGATGGTTTCGTTGCACTTTCCGAGCCCGTAGGGTATCTGATTGGCTTAAAAGTACAAGAAAACACTTCAAAAGTGACGTTTCTGAAGAATTTTAACAGTTTTCTTGTATCTACGAACGCCAGAATGCATAAAATTGACCTAAACGTCTCCTTTTCCTATTCTGAGTCGATTCTGCATGCTTTAAATGTGTTTGGTGGCTCAGAACCATCAAAAAACGTTGAAATATAGTTCAAATTCAATAAAAATCGACAAAAATACAGTTTCTAGCTAAAATTTGATGGTTTCGTTGCACTTTCCGAGCCCGTAGGGTATCTGATTGGCTTAAAAGTACAAGAAAACACTTCAAAAGTGACGTTTCTGAAGAATTTTAACAGTTTTCTTGTATCTACGAACGCCAGAATGCATAAAATTGACCTAAACGTCTCCTTTTCCTATTCTGAGTCGATTCTGCATACTTTAAGTGTGTTTGGTGGCTCAGAACCATCAAAAAACGTTGAAATATAGTTCAAATTCAATAAAAATCGACAAAAATTCAGTTTCTAGCTAAAATTTGATGGTTTCGTTGCACTTTCCGAGCCCGTAGGGTATCTGATTGGCTTAAAAGTACAAGAAAACACTTCAAAAGTGACGTTTCTGAAGAATTTTAACAGTTTTCTTGTATCTACGAACGCCAGAATGCATAAAATTGACCTAAACGTCTCCTTTTCCTATTCTGAGTCGATTCTGCATGCTTTAAGTGTGTTTGGTGGCTCAGAACCATCAAAAAACGTTGAAATATAGTTCAAATTCAATAAAAATCGACAAAAATACAGTTTCTAGCTAAAATTTGATGGTTTCGTTGCACTTTCCGAGCCCGTAGGGTATCTGATTGGCTTAAAAGTACAAGAAAACACTTCAAAAGTGACGTTTCTGAAGAATTTTAACAGTTTTCTTGTATTTACGAACGCCAGAATGCATAAAATTGACCTAAACGTCTCCTTTTCCTATTCTGAGTCGATTCTGCATGCTTTAAGTGTGTTTGGTGGCTCAGAACCATCAAAAAACGTTGAAATATAGTTCAAATTCAATAAAAATCGACAAAAATACAGTTTCTAGCTAAAATTTGATGGTTTCGTTGCACTTTCCGAGCCCGTAGGGTATCTGATTGGCTTAAAAGTACAAGAAAACACTTCAAAAGTGACGTTTCTGAAGAATTTTAACAGTTTTCTTGTATCTACGAACGCCAGAATGCATAAAATTGACCTAAACGTCTCCTTTTCCTATTCTGAGTCGATTCTTCATGCTTTAAGTGTGTTTGGTGGCTCAGAACCATCAAAAAACGTTGAAATATAGTTCAAATTCAATAAAAATCGACAAAAATACAGTTTCTAGCTAAAATTTGATGATTTCGTTGCACTTTCCGAGCCCGTAGGGTATCTGATTGGCTTAAAAGTACAAGAAAACACTTCAAAAGTGACGTTTCTGAAGAATTTTAACAGTTTTCTTGCATCTACGAACGCCAGAATGCATAAAATTGACCTAAACGTCTCCTTTTCCTATTCTGAGTCGATTCTGCATGCTTTAAGTGTGTTTGGTGGCTCAGAACCATCAAAAAACGTTGAAATATAGTTCAAATTCAATAAAAATCGACAAAAATACAGTTTCTAGCTAAAATTTGATGGTTTCGTTGCACTTTCCGAGCCCGTAGGGTATCTGATTGGCTTAAAAGTACAAGAAAACACTTCAAAAATGACGTTTCTGAAGAATTTTAACAGTTTTCTTGTATCTACGAACGCCAGAATGCATAAAATTGACCTAAACGTCTCCTTTTCCTATTCTGAGTCGATTCTGCATGCTTTAAGTGTGTTTGGTGGCTCAGAACCATCAAAAAACGTTGAAATATAGTTCAAATTCAATAAAAATCGACAAAAATACAGTTTCTAGCTAAAATTTGATGGTTTCGTTGCACTTTCCGAGCCCGTAGGGTATCTGATTGGCTTAAAAGTACAAGAAAACACTTCAAAAGTGACGTTTCTGAAGAATTTTAACAGTTTTCTTGTATCTACGAACGCCAGAATGCATAAAATTGACCTAAACGTCTCCTTTTCCTATTCTGAGTCGATTCTGCATGCTTTAAGTGTGTTTGGTGGCTCAGAACCATCAAAAAACGTTGAAATATAGTTCAAATTCAATAAAAATCGACAAAAATACAGTTTCTAGCTAAAATTTGATGGTTTCGTTGCACTTTCCGAGCCCGTAGGGTATCTGATTGGCTTAAAAGTACAAGAAAACACTTCAAAAGTGACGTTTCTGAAGAATTTTAACAGTTTTCTTGTATCTACGAACGCCAGAATGCATAAAATTGACCTAAACGTCTCCTTTTCCTATTCTGAGTCGATTCTGCATGCTTTAAGTGTGTTTGGTGGCTCAGAACCATCAAAAAACGTTGAAATATAGTTCAAATTCAATAAAAATCGACAAAAATACAGTTTCTAGCTAAAATTTGATGGTTTCGTTGCACTTTCCGAGCCCGTAGGGTATCTGATTGGCTTAAAAGTACAAGAAAACACTTCAAAGGTGACGTTTCTGAAGAATTTTAACAGTTTTCTTGTATCTACGAACGCCAGAATGCATAAAATTGACCTAAACGTCTCCTTTTCCTATTCGGAGTCGATTCTGCATGCTTTAAGTGTGTTTGGTGGCTCAGAACCATCAAAAAACGTTGAAATATAGTTCAAATTCAATAAAAATCGACAAAAATACAGTTTCTAGCTAAAATTTGATGGTTTCGTTGCACTTTCCGAGCCCGTAGGGTATCTGATTGGCTTAAAAGTACAAGAAAACACTTCAAAAGTGACGTTTCTGAAGAATTTTAACAGTTTTCTTGTATCTACGAACGCCAGAATGCATAAAATTGACCTAAACGTCTCCTTTTCCTATTCTGAGTCGATTCTGCATGCTTTAAGTGTGTTTGGTGGCTCAGAACCATCAAAAAACGTTGAAATATAGTTCAAATTCAATAAAAATCGACAAAAATACAGTTTCTAGCTAAAATTTTATGGTTTCGTTGCACTTTCCGAGCCCGTAGGGTATCTGATTGGCTTAAAAGTACAAGAAAACACTTCAAAAGTGACGTTTCTGAAGAATTTTAACAGTTTTCTTGTATCTACGAACGCCAGAATGCATAAAATTGACCTAAACGTCTCCTTTTCCTATTCTGAGTCGATTCTGCATGCTTTAAGTGTGTTTGGTGGCTCAGAACCATCAAAAAACGTTGAAATATAGTTCAAATTCAATAAAAATCGACAAAAATACAGTTTCTAGCTAAAATTTGATGGTTTCGTTGCACTTTCCGAGCCCGTAGGGTATCTGATTGGCTTAAAAGTACAAGAAAACACTTCAAAAGTGACGTTTCTGAAGAATTTTAACAGTTTTCTTGTATCTACGAACGCCAGAATGCATAAAATTGACCTAAACGTCTCCTTTTCCTATTCTGAGTCGATTCTGCATGCTTTAAGTGTGTTTGGTGGCTCAGAACCATCAAAAAACGTTGAAATATAGTTCAAATTCAATAAAAATCGACAAAAATACAGTTTCTAGCTAAAATTTGATGGTTTCGTTGCACTTTCCGAGCCCGTAGGGTATCTGATTGGCTTAAAAGTACAAGAAAACACTTCAAAAGTGACGTTTCTGAAGAATTTTAACAGTTTTCTTGTATCTACGAACGCCAGAATGCATAAAATTGACCTAAACGTCTCCTTTTCCTATTCTGAGTCGATTCTGCATGCTTTAAGTGTGTTTGGTGGCTCAGAACCATCAAAAAACGTTGAAATATAGTTCAAATTCAATAAAAATCGACAAAAATACAGTTTCTAGCTAAAATTTGATGGTTTCGTTGCACTTTCCGAGCCCGTTGGGTATCTGATTGCCTTAAAAGTACAAGAAAACACTTCAAAAGTGACGTTTCTGAAGAATTTTAACACTTTTCTTGTATCTACGAACGCCAGAATGCATAAAATTGACCTAAACGTCTCCTTTTCCTATTCTGAGTCGATTCTGCATGCTTTAAGTGTGTTTGGTGGCTCAGAACCATCAAAAAACGTTGAAATATAGTTCAAATTCAATAAAAATCGACAAAAATACAGTTTCTAGCTAAAATTTGATGGTTTCGTTGCAGTTTCCGAGCCCGTAGGGTATCTGATTGGCTTAAAAGTACAAGAAAACACTTCAAAAGTGACGTTTCTGAAGAATTTTAACAGTTTTCTTGTTTCTACGAACGCCAGAATGCATAAAATTGACCTAAACGTCTCCTTTTCTTATTCTGAGTCGATTCTGCATGCTTTAAGTGTGTTTGGTGGCTCAGAACCATCAAAAAACGTTGAAATATAGTTCAAATTCAATAAAAATCGACAAAAATACAGTTTCTAGCTAAAATTTGATGGTTTCGTTGCACTTTCCGAGCCCGTAGGGTATCTGATTGGCTTAAAAGTACAAGAAAACATTTCAAAAGTGACGTTTCTGAAGAATTTTAACAGTTTTCTTGTATCTACGAACGCCAGAATGCATAAAATTGACCTAAACGTCTCCTTTTCCTATTCTGAGTCGATTCTGCATGCTTTAAGTGTGTTTGGTGGCTCAGAACCATCAAAAAACGTTGAAATATAGTTCAAATTCAATAAAAATCGACAAAAATACAGTTTCTAGCTAAAATTTGATGGTTTCGTTGCACTTTCCGAGCCCGTAGGGTATCTGATTGGCTTAAAAGTACAAGAAAACACTTCAAAAGTGACGTTTCTGAAGAATTTTAACAGTTTTCTTGTATCTACGAACGCCAGAATGCATAAAATTGACCTAAACGTCTCCTTTTCCTATTCTGAGTCGATTCTGCATGCTTTAAGTGTGTTTGGTGGCTCAGAACCATCAAAAAACGTTGAAATATAGTTCAAATTCAATAAAAATCGACAAAAATACAGTTTCTAGCTAAAATTTGATGGTTTCGTTGCACTTTCCGAGCCCGTAGGGTATCTGATTGGCTTAAAAGTACAAGAAAACACTTCAAAGGTGACGTTTCTGAAGAATTTTAACAGTTTTCTTGTATCTACGAACGCCAGAATGCATAAAATTGACCTAAACGTCTCCTTTTCCTATTCTGAGTCGATTCTGCATGCTTTAAGTGTGTTTGGTGGCTCAGAACCATCAAAAAACGTTGAAATATAGTTCAAATTCAATAAAAATCGACAAAAATACAGTTTCTAGCTAAAATTTGATGGTTTCGTTGCACTTTCCGAGCCCGTAGGGTATCTGATTGGCTTAAAAGTACAAGAAAACACTTCAAAAGTGACGTTTCTGAAGAATTTTAACAGTTTTCTTGTATCTACGAACGCCAGAATGCATAAAATTGACCTAAACGTCTCCTTTTCCTATTCTGAGTCGATTCTGCATGCTTTAAGTGTGTTTGGTGGCTCAGAACCATCAAAAAACGTTGAAATATAGTTCAAATTCAATAAAAATCGACAAAAATACAGTTTCTAGCTAAAATTTGATGGTTTCGTTGCACTTTCCGAGCCCGTTGGGTATCTGATTGCCTTAAAAGTACAAGAAAACACTTCAAAAGTGACGTTTCTGAAGAATTTTAACACTTTTCTTGTATCTACGAACGCCAGAATGCATAAAATTGACCTAAACGTCTCCTTTTCCTATTCTGAGTCGATTCTGCATGCTTTAAGTGTGTTTGGTGGCTCAGAACCATCAAAAAACGTTGAAATATAGTTCAAATTCAATAAAAATCGACAAAAATACAGTTTCTAGCTAAAATTTGATGGTTTCGTTGCACTTTCCGAGCCCGTAGGGTATCTGATTGGCTTAAAAGTACAAGAAAACACTTCAAAAGTGACGTTTCTGAAGAATTTTAACAGTTTTCTTGTTTCTACGAACGCCAGAATGCATAAAATTGACCTAAACGTCTCCTTTTCTTATTCTGAGTCGATTCTGCATGCTTTAAGTGTGTTTGGTGGCTCAGAACCATCAAAAAACGTTGAAATATAGTTCAAATTCAATAAAAATCGACAAAAATACAGTTTCTAGCTAAAATTTGATGGTTTCGTTGCACTTTCCGAGCCCGTAGGGTATCTGATTGGCTTAAAAGTACAAGAAAACATTTCAAAAGTGACGTTTCTGAAGAATTTTAACAGTTTTCTTGTATCTACGAACGCCAGAATGCATAAAATTGACCTAAACGTCTCCTTTTCCTATTCTGAGTCGATTCTGCATGCTTTAAGTGTGTTTGGTGGCTCAGAACCATCAAAAAACGTTGAAATATAGTTCAAATTCAATAAAAATCGACAAAAATACAGTTTCTAGCTAAAATTTGATGGTTTCGCTGCACTTTCCGAGCCCGTAGGGTATCTGATTGGCTTAAAAGTACAAGAAAACACTTCAAAAGTGACGTTTCTGAAGAATTTTAACAGTTTTCTTGTATCTACGAACGCCAGAATGCATAAAATTGACCTAAACGTCTCCTTTTCCTATTCTGAGTCGATTCTGCATGCTTTAAGTGTGTTTGGTGGCTCAGAACCATCAAAAAACGTTGAAATATAGTTCAAATTCAATAAAAATCGACAAAAATACAGTTTCTAGCTAAAATTTGATGGTTTCGTTGCACTTTCCGAGCCCGTAGGGTATCTGATTGGCTTAAAAGTACAAGAAAACACTTCAAAGGTGACGTTTCTGAAGAATTTTAACAGTTTTCTTGTTTCTACGAACGCCAGAATGCATAAAATTGACCTAAACGTCTCCTTTTCTTATTCTGAGTCGATTCTGCATGCTTTAAGTGTGTTTGGTGGCTCAGAACCATCAAAAAACGTTGAAATATAGTTCAAATTCAATAAAAATCGACAAAAATACAGTTTCTAGCTAAAATTTGATGGTTTCGTTGCACTTTCCGAGCCCGTAGGGTATCTGATTGGCTTAAAAGTACAAGAAAACACTTCAAAAGTGACGTTTCTGAAGAATTTTAACAGTTTTCTTGCATCTACGAACGCCAGAATGCATAAAAATTGACCTAAACGTCTCCTTTTCCTATTCTGAGTCGATTCTGCATGCTTTAAGTGTGTTTGGTGGCTCAGAACCATCAAAAAACGTTGAAATATAGTTCAAATTCAATAAAAATCGACAAAAATACAGTTTCTAGCTAAAATTTTATGGTTTCGTTGCACTTTCCGAGCCCGTAGGGTATCTGATTGGCTTAAAAGTACAAGAAAACACTTCAAAAGTGACGTTTCTGAAGAATTTTAACAGTTTTCTTGTATCTACGAACGCCAGAATGCATAAAATTGACCTAAACGTCTCCTTTTCCTATTCTGAGTCGATTCTGCATGCTTTAAGTGTGTTTGGTGGCTCAGAACCATCAAAAAACGTTGAAATATAGTTCAAATTCAATAAAAATCGACAAAAATACAGTTTCTAGCTAAAATTTGATGGTTTCGTTGCACTTTCCGAGCCCGTAGGGTATCTGATTGGCTTAAAAGTACAAGAAAACACTTCAAAAGTGACGTTTCTGAAGAATTTTAACAGTTTTCTTGTATCTACGAACGCCAGAATGCATAAAATTGACCTAAACGTCTCCTTTTCCTATTCTGAGTCGATTCTGCATGCTTTAAGTGTGTTTGGTGGCTCAGAACCATCAAAAAACGTTGAAATATAGTTCAAATTCAATAAAAATCGACAAAAATACAGTTTCTAGCTAAAATTTGATGGTTTCGTTGCACTTTCCGAGCCCGTAGGGTATCTGATTGGCTTAAAAGTACAAGAAAACACTTCAAAAGTGACGTTTCTGAAGAATTTTAACAGTTTTCTTGTATCTACGAACGCCAGAATGCATAAAATTGACCTAAACGTCTCCTTTTCCTATTCTGAGTCGATTCTGCATGCTTTAAGTGTGTTTGGTGGCTCAGAACCATCAAAAAACGTTGAAATATAGTTCAAATTCAATAAAAATCGACAAAAATACAGTTTCTAGCTAAAATTTGATGGTTTCGTTGCACTTTCCGAGCCCGTTGGGTATCTGATTGGCTTAAAAGTACAAGAAAACACTTCAAAAGTGACGTTTCTGAAGAATTTTAACACTTTTCTTGTATCTACGAACGCCAGAATGCATAAAATTGATCTAAACGTCTCCTTTTCCTATTCTGAGTCGATTCTGCATGCTTTAAGTGTGTTTGGTGGCTCAGAACCATCAAAAAACGTTGAAATATAGTTCAAATTCAATAAAAATCGACAAAAATACAGTTTCTAGCTAAAATTTGATGGTTTCGTTGCACTTTCCGAGCCCGTAGGGTATCTGATTGGCTTAAAAGTACAAGAAAACACTTCAAAAGTGACGTTTCTGAAGAATTTTAACAGTTTTCTTGTATCTACGAACGCCAGAATGCATAAAATTGACCTAAACGTCTCCTTTTCTTATTCTGAGTCGATTCTGCATGCTTTAAGTGTGTTTGGTGGCTCAGAACCATCAAAAAACGTTGAAATATAGTTCAAATTCAATAAAAATCGACAAAAATACAGTTTCTAGCTAAAATTTGATGGTTTCGTTGCACTTTCCGAGCCCGTAGGGTATCTGATTGGCTTAAAAGTACAAGAAAACATTTCAAAAGTGACGTTTCTGAAGAATTTTAACAGTTTTCTTGTATCTACGAACGCCAGAATGCATAAAATTGACCTAAACGTCTCCTTTTCCTATTCTGAGTCGATTCTGCATGCTTTAAGTGTGTTTGGTGGCTCAGAACCATCAAAAAACGTTGAAATATAGTTCAAATTCAATAAAAATCGACAAAAATACAGTTTCTAGCTAAAATTTGATGGTTTCGCTGCACTTTCCGAGCCCGTAGGGTATCTGATTGGCTTAAAAGTACAAGAAAACACTTCAAAAGTGACGTTTCTGAAGAATTTTAACAGTTTTCTTGTATCTACGAACGCCAGAATGCATAAAATTGACCTAAACGTCTCCTTTTCCTATTCTGAGTCGATTCTGCATGCTTTAAGTGTGTTTGGTGGCTCAGAACCATCAAAAAACGTTGAAATATAGTTCAAATTCAATAAAAATCGACAAAAATACAGTTTCTAGCTAAAATTTGATGGTTTCGTTGCACTTTCCGAGCCCGTAGGGTATCTGATTGGCTTAAAAGTACAAGAAAACACTTCAAAGGTGACGTTTCTGAAGAATTTTAACAGTTTTCTTGTATCTACGAACGCCAGAATGCATAAAATTGACCTAAACGTCTCCTTTTCCTATTCGGAGTCGATTCTGCATGCTTTAAGTGTGTTTGGTGGCTCAGAACCATCAAAAAACGTTGAAATATAGTTCAAATTCAATAAAAATCGACAAAAATACAGTTTCTAGCTAAAATTTGATGGTTTCGTTGCACTTTCCGAGCCCGTAGGGTATCTGATTGGCTTAAAAGTACAAGAAAACACTTCAAAAGTGACGTTTCTGAAGAATTTTAACAGTTTTCTTGTATCTACGAACGCCAGAATGCATAAAATTGATCTAAATTCTGCATGCTTTAAGTGTGTTTGGTGGCTCAGAACCATCAAAAAACGTTGAAATATAGTTCAAATTCAATAAAAATCGACAAAAATACAGTTTCTAGCTAAAATTTGATGGTTTCGTTGCACTTTCCGAGCCCGTAGGGTATCTGATTGGCTTAAAAGTACAAGAAAACACTTCAAAAGTGACGTTTCTGAAGAATTTTAACAGTTTTCTTGTATCTACGAACGCCAGAATGCATAAAATTGACCTAAACGTCTCCTTTTCCTATTCTGAGTCGATTCTGCATGCTTTAAGTGTGTTTGGTGGCTCAGAACCATCAAAAAACGTTGAAATATAGTTCAAATTCAATAAAAATCGACAAAAATACAGTTTCTAGCTAAAATTTGATGGTTTCGTTGCACTTTCCGAGCCCGTAGGGTATCTGATTGGCTTAAAAGTACAAGAAAACACTTCAAAAGTGACGTTTCTGAAGAATTTTAACAGTTTTCTTGTATCTACGAACGCCAGAATGCATAAAATTGACCTAAACGTCTCCTTTTCCTATTCTGAGTCGATTCTGCATGCTTTAAGTGTGTTTGGTGGCTCAGAACCATCAAAAAACGTTGAAATATAGTTCAAATTCAATAAAAATCGACAAAAATACAGTTTCTAGCTAAAATTTGATGGTTTCGTTGCACTTTCCGAGCCCGTAGGGTATCTGATTGGCTTAAAAGTACAAGAAAACACTTCAAAAGTGACGTTTCTGAAGAATTTTAACAGTTTTCTTGTATCTACGAACGCCAGAATGCATAAAATTGACCTAAACGTCTCCTTTTCCTATTCTGAGTCGATTCTGCATGGTTTAAGTGTGTTTGGTGGCTCAGAACCATCAAAAAACATTGAAAGATAGTTCAAATTCAATAAAAATCGACAAAAATACAGTTTCTAGCTAAAATTTGATGGTTTCGTTGCACTTTCCGAGCCCGTTGGGTATCTGATTGGCTTAAAAGTACAAGAAAACACTTCAAAAGTGACGTTTCTGAAGAATTTTAACAGTTTTCTTGTATCTACGAACGCCAGAATGCATAAAATTGACCTAAACGTCTCCTTTTCCTATTCTGAGTCGATTCTGCATGCTTTAAGTGTGTTTGGTGGCTCAGAACCATCAAAAAACGTTGAAATATAGTTCAAATTCAATAAAAATCGACAAAAATACAGTTTCTAGCTAAAATTTGATGGTTTCGTTGCACTTTCCGAGCCCGTAGGGTATCTGATTGGCTTAAAAGTACAAGAAAACACTTCAAAAGTGACGTTTCTGAAGAATTTTAACAGTTTTCTTGTATCTACGAACGCCAGAATGCATAAAATTGACCTAAACGTCTCCTTTTCCTATTCTGAGTCGATTCTGCATGCTTTAAGTGTGTTTGGTGGCTCAGAACCATCAAAAAACGTTGAAATATAGTTCAAATTCAATAAAAATCGACAAAAATACAGTTTCTAGCTAAAATTTGATGGTTTCGTTGCACTTTCCGAGCCCGTAGGGTATCTGATTGGCTTAAAAATACAAGAAAACACTTCAAAAGTGACGTTTCTGAAGAATTTTAACAGTTTTCTTGTATCTACGAACGCCAGAATGAATAAAATTGACCTAAACGTCTCCTTTTCCTATTCTGAGTCGATTCTGCATGCTTTAAGTGTGTTTGGTGGCTCAGAACCATCAAAAAACGTTGAAATATAGTTCAAATTCAATAAAAATCGACAAAAATACAGTTTCTAGCTAAAATTTGATGGTTTCGTTGCACTTTCCGAGCCCGTAGGGTATCTGATTGGCTTAAAAGTACAAGAAAACACTTCAAAAGTGACGTTTCTGAAGAATTTTAACAGTTTTCTTGTATCTACGAACGCCAGAATGCATAAAATTGACCTAAACGTCTCCTTTTCCTATTCTGAGTCGATTCTGCATGCTTTAAGTGTGTTTGGTGGCTCAGAACCATCAAAAAACGTTGAAATATAGTTCAAATTCAATAAAAATCGACAAAAATACAGTTTCTAGCTAAAATTTGATGGTTTCGTTGCACTTTCCGAGCCCGTAGTGTATCTGATTGGCTTAAAAGTACAAGAAAACACTTCAAAAGTGACGTTTCTGAAGAATTTTAACAGTTTTCTTGTATCTACGAACGCCAGAATGCATAAAATTGACCTAAACGTCTCCTTTTCCTATTCTGAGTCGATTCTGCATGCTTTAAGTGTGTTTGGTGGCTCAGAACCATCAAAAAACGTTGAAATATAGTTCAAATTCAATAAAAATCGACAAAAATACAGCTTCTAGCTAAAATTTGATGGTTTCGTTGCACTTTCCGAGCCCGTAGGGTATCTGATTGGCTTAAAAGTACAAGAAAACACTTCAAAAGTGACGTTTCTGAAGAATTTTAACAGTGTTCTTGTATCTACGAACGCCAGAATGCATAAAATTGACTTAAACGTCTCCTTTTCCTATTCTGAGTCGATTCTGCATGCTTTAAGTGTGTTTGGTGGCTCAGAAACCATCAAAAAACGTTGAAATATAGTTCAAATTCAATAAAAATCGACAAAAATACAGTTTCTAGCTAAAATTTGATGGTTTCGTTGCACTTTCCGAGCCCGTAGGGTATCTGATTGGCTTAAAAGTACAAGAAAACACTTCAAAAGTGACGTTTCTGAAGAATTTTAACAGTTTTCTTGTATCTACGAACGCCAGAATGCATAAAATTGACCTAAACGTCTCCTTTTCCTATTCTGAGTCGATTCTGCATGCTTTAAGTGTGTTTGGTGGCTCAGAACCATCAAAAAACTTTGAAATATAGTTCAAATTCAATAAAAATCGACAAAAATACAGTTTCTAGCTAAAATTTGATGGTTTCGTTGCACTTTCCGAGCCCGTAGGGTATCTGATTGGCTTAAAAGTACAAGAAAACACTTCAAAAGTGACGTTTCTGAAGAATTTTAACAGTTTTCTTGTATCTACGAACGCCAGAATGCATAAAATTGAACTAAACGTCTCCTTTTCCTATTCTGAGTCGATTCTGCATGCTTTAAGTGTGTTTGGTGGCTCAGAACCATCAAAAAACGTTGAAATATAGTTCAAATTCAATAAAAATCGACAAAAATACAGTTTCTAGCTAAAATTTGATGGTTTCGTTGCACTTTCCGAGCCCGTAGGGTATCTGATTGGCTTAAAAGTACAAGAAAACACTTCAAAAGTGACGTTTCTGAAGAATTTTAACAGTTTTCTTGTATCTACGAACGCCAGAATGCATAAAATTGACCTAAACGTCTCCTTTTCCTATTCTGAGTCGATTCTGCATGCTTTAAGTGTGTTTGGTGGCTCAGAACCATCAAAAAACGTTGAAATATAGTTCAAATTCAATAAAAATCGACAAAAATACAGTTTCTAGCTAAAATTTTATGGTTTCGTTGCACTTTCCGAGCCCGTTGGGTATCTGATTGGCTTAAAAGTACAAGAAAACACTTCAAAAGTGACGTTTCTGAAGAATTTTAACAGTTTTCTTGTATCTACGAACGCCAGAAGGCATAAAATTGACCTAAACGTCTCCTTTTCCTATTCTGAGTCGATTCTGCATGCTTTAAGTGTGTTTGGTGGCTCAGAACCATCAAAAAACGTTGAAATATAGTTCAAATTCAATAAAAATCGACAAAAATACAGTTTCTAGCTAAAATTTGATGGTTTCGTTGCACTTTCCGAGCCCGTAGGGTATCTGATTGGCTTAAAAGTACAAGAAAACACTTCAAAAGTGACGTTTCTGAAGAATTTTAACAGTTTTCTTGTATCTACGAACGCCAGAATGCATAAAATTGACCTAAACGTCTCCTTTTCCTATTCTGAGTCGATTCTGCATGCTTTAAGTGTGTTTGGTGGCTCAGAACCATCAAAAAACGTTGAAATATAGTTCAAATTCAATAAAAATCGACAAAAATACAGTTTCTAGCTAAAATTTGATGGTTTCGTTGCACTTTCCGAGCCCGTAGGGTATCTGATTGGCTTAAAAGTACAAGAAAACACTTCAAAAGTGACGTTTCTGAAGAATTTTAACAGTTTTCTTGTATCTACGAACGCCAGAATGCATAAAATTGACCTAAACGTCTCCTTTTCCTATTCTGAGTCGATTCTGCATGCTTTAAGTGTGTTTGGTGGCTCAGAACCATCAAAAAACGTTGAAATATAGTTCACATTCAATAAAAATCGACAAAAATACAGTTTCTAGCTAAAATTTGATGGTTTCGTTGCACTTTCCGAGCCCGTAGGGTATCTGATTGGCTTAAAAGTACAAGAAAACACTTCAAAAGTGACGTTTCTAAAGAATTTTAACAGTTTTCTTGTATCTACGAACGCCAGAATGCATAAAATTGACCTAAACGTCTCCTTTTCCTATTCTGAGTCGATTCTGCATGCTTTAAGTGTGTTTGGTGGCTCAGAACCATCAAAAAACGTTGAAATATAGTTCAAATTCAATAAAAATCGACAAAAATCCAGTTTCTAGCTAAAATTTGATGGTTTCGTTGCACTTTCCGAGCCCGTAGGGTATCTGATTGGCTTAAAAGTACAAGAAAACACTTCAAAAGTGACGTTTCTGAAGAATTTTAACAGTTTTCTTGTATCTACGAACGCCAGAATGCATAAAATTGACCTAAACGTCTCCTTTTCCTATTCTGAGTCGATTCTGCATGCTTTAAGTGTGTTTGGTGGCTCAGAACCATCAAAAAACGTTGAAATATAGTTCAAATTCAATAAAAATCGACAAAAATACAGTTTCTATCTAAAATTTTATGGTTTCGTTGCACTTTCCGAGCCCGTTGGGTATCTGATTGGCTTAAAAGTACAAGAAAACACTTCAAAAGTGACGTTTCTGAAGAATTTTAACAGTTTTCTTGTATCTACGAACGCCAGAATGCATAAAATTGACCTAAACGTCTCCTTTTCCCATTCTGAGTCGATTCTGCATGCTTTAAGTGTGTTTGGTGGCTCAGAACCATCAAAAAACGTTGAAATATAGTTCAAATTCAATAAAAATCGACAAAAATACAGTTTCTAGCTAAAATTTGATGGTTTCGTTGCACTTTCCGAGCCCGTAGGGTATCTGATTGGCTTAAAAGTACAAGAAAACACTTCAAAAGTGACGTTTCTGAAGAATTTTAACAGTTTTCTTGTATCTACGAACGCCAGAATGCATAAAATTGACCTAAACGTCTCCTTTTCCTATTCTGAGTCGATTCTGCATGCTTTAGGTGTGTTTGGTGGCTCAGAACCATCAAAAAACGTTGAAATATAGTTCAAATTCAATAAAAATCGACAAAAATACAGTTTCTAGCTAAAATTTGATGGTTTCGTTGCACTTTCCGAGCCCGTAGGGTATGTGATTGGCTTAAAAGTACAAGAAAACACTTCAAAAGTGACGTTTCTGAAGAATTTTAACAGTTTTCTTGTATCTACGAACGCCAGAATGCATAAAATTGACCTAAACGTCTCCTTTTCCTATTCTGAGTCGATTCTGCATGCTTTAAGTGTGTTTGGTGGCTCAGAACCATCAAAAAACGTTGAAATATAGTTCAAATTCAATAAAAATCGACAAAAATACAGTTTCTAGCTAAAATTTGATGGTTTCGTTGCACTTTCCGAGCCCGTAGTGTATCTGATTGGCTTAAAAGTACAAGAAAACACTTCAAAAGTGACGTTTCTGAAGAATTTTAACAGTTTTCTTGTATCTACGAACGCCAGAATGCATAAAATTGACCTAAACGTCTCCTTTTCCTATTCTGAGTCGATTCTGCATGCTTTAAGTGTGTTTGGTGGCTCAGAACCATCAAAAAACGTTGAAATATAGTTCAAATTCAATAAAAATCGACAAAAATACAGCTTCTAGCTAAAATTTGATGGTTTCGTTGCACTTTCCGAGCCCGTAGGGTATCTGATTGGCTTAAAAGTACAAGAAAACACTTCAAAAGTGACGTTTCTGAAGAATTTTAACAGTTTTCTTGTATCTACGAACGCCAGAATGCATAAAATTGACCTAAACGTCTCCTTTTCCTATTCTGAGTCGATTCTGCATGCTTTAAGTGTGTTTGGTGGCTCAGAACCATCAAAAAACGTTGAAATATAGTTCAAATTCAATAAAAATCGACAAAAATACAGTTTCTAGCTAAAATTTTATGGTTTCGTTGCACTTTCCGAGCCCGTAGGGTATCTGATTGGCTTAAAAGTACAAGAAAACACTTCAAAAGTGACGTTTCTGAAGAATTTTAACAGTTTTCTTGTATCTACGAACGCCAGAAGGCATAAAATTGACCTAAACGTCTCCTTTTCCTATTCTGAGTCGATTCTGCATGCTTTAAGTGTGTTTGGTGGCTCAGAACCATCAAAAAACGTTGAAATATAGTTCAAATTCAATAAAAATCGACAAAAATACAGTTTCTAGCTAAAATTTGATGGTTTCGTTGCACTTTCCGAGCCCGTAGGGTATCTGATTGGCTTAAAAGTACAAGAAAACACTTCAAAAGTGACGTTTCTGAAGAATTTTAACAGTTTTCTTGTATCTACGAACGCCAGAATGCATAAAATTGACCTAAACGTCTCCTTTTCCTATTCTGAGTCGATTCTGCATGCTTTAAGTGTGTTTGGTGGCTCAGAACCATCAAAAAACGTTGAAATATAGTTCAAATTCAATAAAAATCGACAAAAATACAGTTTCTAGCTAAAATTTGATGGTTTCGTTGCACTTTCCGAGCCCGTAGGGTATCTGATTGGCTTAAAAGTACAAGAAAACACTTCAAAAGTGACGTTTCTGAAGAATTTTAACAGTTTTCTTGTATCTACGAACGCCAGAATGCATAAAATTGACCTAAACGTCTCCTTTTCCTATTCTGAGTCGATTCTGCATGCTTTAAGTGTGTTTGGTGGCTCAGAACCATCAAAAAACGTTGAAATATAGTTCACATTCAATAAAAATCGACAAAAATACAGTTTCTAGCTAAAATTTGATGGTTTCGTTGCACTTTCCGAGCCCGTAGGGTATCTGATTGGCTTAAAAGTACAAGAAAACACTTCAAAAGTGACGTTTCTAAAGAATTTTAACAGTTTTCTTGTATCTACGAACGCCAGAATGCATAAAATTGACCTAAACGTCTCCTTTTCCTATTCTGAGTCGATTCTGCATGCTTTAAGTGTGTTTGGTGGCTCAGAACCATCAAAAAACGTTGAAATATAGTTCAAATTCAATAAAAATCGACAAAAATCCAGTTTCTAGCTAAAATTTGATGGTTTCGTTGCACTTTCCGAGCCCGTAGGGTATCTGATTGGCTTAAAAGTACAAGAAAACACTTCAAAAGTGACGTTTCTGAAGAATTTTAACAGTTTTCTTGTATCTACGAACGCCAGAATGCATAAAATTGACCTAAACGTCTCCTTTTCCTATTCTGAGTCGATTCTGCATGCTTTAAGTGTGTTTGGTGGCTCAGAACCATCAAAAAACGTTGAAATATAGTTCAAATTCAATAAAAATCGACAAAAATACAGTTTCTATCTAAAATTTTATGGTTTCGTTGCACTTTCCGAGCCCGTTGGGTATCTGATTGGCTTAAAAGTACAAGAAAACACTTCAAAAGTGACGTTTCTGAAGAATTTTAACAGTTTTCTTGTATCTACGAACGCCAGAATGCATAAAATTGACCTAAACGTCTCCTTTTCCCATTCTGAGTCGATTCTGCATGCTTTAAGTGTGTTTGGTGGCTCAGAACCATCAAAAAACGTTGAAATATAGTTCAAATTCAATAAAAATCGACAAAAATACAGTTTCTAGCTAAAATTTGATGGTTTCGTTGCACTTTCCGAGCCCGTAGTGTATCTGATTGGCTTAAAAGTACAAGAAAACACTTCAAAAGTGACGTTTCTGAAGAATTTTAACAGTTTTCTTGTATCTACGAACGCCAGAATGCATAAAATTGACCTAAACGTCTCCTTTTCCTATTCTGAGTCGATTCTGCATGCTTTAAGTGTGTTTGGTGGCTCAGAACCATCAAAAAACGTTGAAATATAGTTCAAATTCAATAAAAATCGACAAAAATACAGCTTCTAGCTAAAATTTGATGGTTTCGTTGCACTTTCCGAGCCCGTAGGGTATCTGATTGGCTTAAAAGTACAAGAAAACACTTCAAAAGTGACGTTTCTGAAGAATTTTAACAGTTTTCTTGTATCTACGAACGCCAGAATGCATAAAATTGACCTAAACGTCTCCTTTTCCTATTCTGAGTCGATTCTGCATGCTTTAAGTGTGTTTGGTGGCTCAGAACCATCAAAAAACGTTGAAATATAGTTCAAATTCAATAAAAATCGACAAAAATACAGTTTCTAGCTAAAATTTGATGGTTTCGTTGCACTTTCCGAGCCCGTAGGGTATCTGATTGGCTTAAAAGTACAAGAAAACACTTCAAAAGTGACGTTTCTGAAGAATTTTAACAGTTTTCTTGTATCTACGAACGCCAGAATGCATAAAATTGACCTAAACGTCTCCTTTTCCTATTCTGAGTCGATTCTGCATGCTTTAAGTGTGTTTGGTGGCTCAGAACCATCAAAAAACGTTGAAATATAGTTCAAATTCAATAAAAATCGACAAAAATACAGTTTCTAGCTAAAATTTGATGGTTTCGTTGCACTTTCCGAGCCCGTAGGGTATCTGATTGGCTTAAAAGTACAAGAAAACACTTCAAAAGTGACGTTTCTGAAGAATTTTAACAGTTTTCTTGTATCTACGAACGCCAGAATGCATAAAATTGACCTAAACGTCTCCTTTTCCTATTCTGAGTCGATTCTGCATGCTTTAAGTGTGTTTGGTGGCTCAGAACCATCAAAAAACGTTGAAATATAGTTCACATTCAATAAAAATCGACAAAAATACAGTTTCTAGCTAAAATTTGATGGTTTCGTTGCACTTTCCGAGCCCGTAGGGTATCTGATTGGCTTAAAAGTACAAGAAAACACTTCAAAAGTGACGTTTCTAAAGAATTTTAACAGTTTTCTTGTATCTACGAACGCCAGAATGCATAAAATTGACCTAAACGTCTCCTTTTCCTATTCTGAGTCGATTCTGCATGCTTTAAGTGTGTTTGGTGGCTCAGAACCATCAAAAAACGTTGAAATATAGTTCAAATTCAATAAAAATCGACAAAAATACAGTTTCTAGCTAAAATTTTATGGTTTCGTTGCACTTTCCGAGCCCGTAGGGTATCTGATTGGCTTAAAAGTACAAGAAAACACTTCAAAAGTGACGTTTCTGAAGAATTTTAACAGTTTTCTTGTATCTACGAACGCCAGAAGGCATAAAATTGACCTAAACGTCTCCTTTTCCTATTCTGAGTCGATTCTGCATGCTTTAAGTGTGTTTGGTGGCTCAGAACCATCAAAAAACGTTGAAATATAGTTCAAATTCAATAAAAATCGACAAAAATACAGTTTCTAGCTAAAATTTGATGGTTTCGTTGCACTTTCCGAGCCCGTAGGGTATCTGATTGGCTTAAAAGTACAAGAAAACACTTCAAAAGTGACGTTTCTGAAGAATTTTAACAGTTTTCTTGTATCTACGAACGCCAGAATGCATAAAATTGACCTAAACGTCTCCTTTTCCTATTCTGAGTCGATTCTGCATGCTTTAAGTGTGTTTGGTGGCTCAGAACCATCAAAAAACGTTGAAATATAGTTCAAATTCAATAAAAATCGACAAAAATACAGTTTCTAGCTAAAATTTGATGGTTTCGTTGCACTTTCCGAGCCCGTAGGGTATCTGATTGGCTTAAAAGTACAAGAAAACACTTCAAAAGTGACGTTTCTGAAGAATTTTAACAGTTTTCTTGTATCTACGAACGCCAGAATGCATAAAATTGACCTAAACGTCTCCTTTTCCTATTCTGAGTCGATTCTGCATGCTTTAAGTGTGTTTGGTGGCTCAGAACCATCAAAAAACGTTGAAATATAGTTCACATTCAATAAAAATCGACAAAAATACAGTTTCTAGCTAAAATTTGATGGTTTCGTTGCACTTTCCGAGCCCGTAGGGTATCTGATTGGCTTAAAAGTACAAGAAAACACTTCAAAAGTGACGTTTCTAAAGAATTTTAACAGTTTTCTTGTATCTACGAACGCCAGATTGCATAAATTTGACCTAAACGTCTCCTTTTCCTATTCTGAGTCGATTCTGCATGCTTTAAGTGTGTTTGGTGGCTCAGAACCATCAAAAAACGTTGAAATATAGTTCAAATTCAATAAAAATCGACAAAAATCCAGTTTCTAGCTAAAATTTGATGGTTTCGTTGCACTTTCCGAGCCCGTAGGGTATCTGATTGGCTTAAAAGTACAAGAAAACACTTCAAAAGTGACGTTTCTGAAGAATTTTAACAGTTTTCTTGTATCTACGAACGCCAGAATGCATAAAATTGACCTAAACGTCTCCTTTTCCTATTCTGAGTCGATTCTGCATGCTTTAAGTGTGTTTGGTGGCTCAGAACCATCAAAAAACGTTGAAATATAGTTCAAATTCAATAAAAATCGACAAAAATACAGTTTCTATCTAAAATTTTATGGTTTCGTTGCACTTTCCGAGCCCGTTGGGTATCTGATTGGCTTAAAAGTACAAGAAAACACTTCAAAAGTGACGTTTCTGAAGAATTTTAACAGTTTTCTTGTATCTACGAACGCCAGAATGCATAAAATTGACCTAAACGTCTCCTTTTCCCATTCTGAGTCGATTCTGCATGCTTTAAGTGTGTTTGGTGGCTCAGAACCATCAAAAAACGTTGAAATATAGTTCAAATTCAATAAAAATCGACAAAAATACAGTTTCTAGCTAAAATTTGATGGTTTCGTTGCACTTTCCGAGCCCGTAGGGTATCTGATTGGCTTAAAAGTACAAGAAAACACTTCAAAAGTGACGTTTCTGAAGAATTTTAACAGTTTTCTTGTATCTACGAACGCCAGAATGCATAAAATTGACCTAAACGTCTCCTTTTCCTATTCTGAGTCGATTCTGCATGCTTTAGGTGTGTTTGGTGGCTCAGAACCATCAAAAAACGTTGAAATATAGTTCAAATTCAATAAAAATCGACAAAAATACAGTTTCTAGCTAAAATTTGATGGTTTCGTTGCACTTTCCGAGCCCGTAGGGTATGTGATTGGCTTAAAAGTACAAGAAAACACTTCAAAAGTGACGTTTCTGAAGAATTTTAACAGTTTTCTTGTATCTACGAACGCCAGAATGCATAAAATTGACCTAAACGTCTCCTTTTCCTATTCTGAGTCGATTCTGCATGCTTTAAGTGTGTTTGGTGGCTCAGAACCATCAAAAAACGTTGAAATATAGTTCAAATTCAATAAAAATCGACAAAAATACAGTTTCTAGCTAAAATTTGATGGTTTCGTTGCACTTTCCGAGCCCGTAGTGTATCTGATTGGCTTAAAAGTACAAGAAAACACTTCAAAAGTGACGTTTCTGAAGAATTTTAACAGTTTTCTTGTATCTACGAACGCCAGAATGCATAAAATTGACCTAAACGTCTCCTTTTCCTATTCTGAGTCGATTCTGCATGCTTTAAGTGTGTTTGGTGGCTCAGAACCATCAAAAAACGTTGAAATATAGTTCAAATTCAATAAAAATCGACAAAAATACAGCTTCTAGCTAAAATTTGATGGTTTCGTTGCACTTTCCGAGCCCGTAGGGTATCTGATTGGCTTAAAAGTACAAGAAAACACTTCAAAAGTGACGTTTCTGAAGAATTTTAACAGTTTTCTTGTATCTACGAACGCCAGAATGCATAAAATTGACCTAAACGTCTCCTTTTCCTATTCTGAGTCGATTCTGCATGCTTTAAGTGTGTTTGGTGGCTCAGAACCATCAAAAAACGTTGAAATATAGTTCAAATTCAATAAAAATCGACAAAAATACAGTTTCTAGCTAAAATTTTATGGTTTCGTTGCACTTTCCGAGCCCGTAGGGTATCTGATTGGCTTAAAAGTACAAGAAAACACTTCAAAAGTGACGTTTCTGAAGAATTTTAACAGTTTTCTTGTATCTACGAACGCCAGAAGGCATAAAATTGACCTAAACGTCTCCTTTTCCTATTCTGAGTCGATTCTGCATGCTTTAAGTGTGTTTGGTGGCTCAGAACCATCAAAAAACGTTGAAATATAGTTCAAATTCAATAAAAATCGACAAAAATACAGTTTCTAGCTAAAATTTGATGGTTTCGTTGCACTTTCCGAGCCCGTAGGGTATCTGATTGGCTTAAAAGTACAAGAAAACACTTCAAAAGTGACGTTTCTGAAGAATTTTAACAGTTTTCTTGTATCTACGAACGCCAGAATGCATAAAATTGACCTAAACGTCTCCTTTTCCTATTCTGAGTCGATTCTGCATGCTTTAAGTGTGTTTGGTGGCTCAGAACCATCAAAAAACGTTGAAATATAGTTCAAATTCAATAAAAATCGACAAAAATACAGTTTCTAGCTAAAATTTGATGGTTTCGTTGCACTTTCCGAGCCCGTAGGGTATCTGATTGGCTTAAAAGTACAAGAAAACACTTCAAAAGTGACGTTTCTGAAGAATTTTAACAGTTTTCTTGTATCTACGAACGCCAGAATGCATAAAATTGACCTAAACGTCTCCTTTTCCTATTCTGAGTCGATTCTGCATGCTTTAAGTGTGTTTGGTGGCTCAGAACCATCAAAAAACGTTGAAATATAGTTCACATTCAATAAAAATCGACAAAAATACAGTTTCTAGCTAAAATTTGATGGTTTCGTTGCACTTTCCGAGCCCGTAGGGTATCTGATTGGCTTAAAAGTACAAGAAAACACTTCAAAAGTGACGTTTCTGAAGAATTTTAACAGTTTTCTTGTATCTACGAACGCCAGAATGCATAAAATTGACCTAAACGTCTACTTTTCCTATTCTGAGTCGATTCTGCATGCTTTAAGTGTGTTTGGTGGCTCAGAACCATCAAAAAACGTTGAAATATAGTTCAAATTCAATAAAAATCGACAAAAATCCAGTTTCTAGCTAAAATTTGATGGTTTCGTTGCACTTTCCGAGCCCGTAGGGTATCTGATTGGCTTAAAAGTACAAGAAAACACTTCAAAAGTGACGTTTCTGAAGAATTTTAACAGTTTTCTTGTATCTACGAACGCCAGAATGCATAAAATTGACCTAAACGTCTCCTTTTCCTATTCTGAGTCGATTCTGCATGCTTTAAGTGTGTTTGGTGGCTCAGAACCATCAAAAAACGTTGAAATATAGTTCAAATTCAATAAAAATCGACAAAAATACAGTTTCTATCTAAAATTTTATGGTTTCGTTGCACTTTCCGAGCCCGTTGGGTATCTGATTGGCTTAAAAGTACAAGAAAACACTTCAAAAGTGACGTTTCTGAAGAATTTTAACAGTTTTCTTGTATCTACGAACGCCAGAATGCATAAAATTGACCTAAACGTCTCCTTTTCCCATTCTGAGTCGATTCTGCATGCTTTAAGTGTGTTTGGTGGCTCAGAACCATCAAAAAACGTTGAAATATAGTTCAAATTCAATAAAAATCGACAAAAATACAGTTTCTAGCTAAAATTTGATGGTTTCGTTGCACTTTCCGAGCCCGTAGGGTATCTGATTGGCTTAAAAGTACAAGAAAACACTTCAAAAGTGACGTTTCTGAAGAATTTTAACAGTTTTCTTGTATCTACGAACGCCAGAATGCATAAAATTGACCTAAACGTCTCCTTTTCCTATTCTGAGTCGATTCTGCATGCTTTAGGTGTGTTTGGTGGCTCAGAACCATCAAAAAACGTTGAAATATAGTTCAAATTCAATAAAAATCGACAAAAATACAGTTTCTAGCTAAAATTTGATGGTTTCGTTGCACTTTCCGAGCCCGTAGGGTATGTGATTGGCTTAAAAGTACAAGAAAACACTTCAAAAGTGACGTTTCTGAAGAATTTTAACAGTTTTCTTGTATCTACGAACGCCAGAATGCATAAAATTGACCTAAACGTCTCCTTTTCCTATTCTGAGTCGATTCTGCATGCTTTAAGTGTGTTTGGTGGCTCAGAACCATCAAAAAACGTTGAAATATAGTTCAAATTCAATAAAAATCGACAAAAATACAGTTTCTAGCTAAAATTTGATGGTTTCGTTGCACTTTCCGAGCCCGTAGGGTATCTGATTGGCTTAAAAGTACAAGAAAACACTTCAAAAGTGACGTTTCTGAAGAATTTTAACAGTTTTCTTGTATCTACGAACGCCAGAATGCATAAAATTGACCTAAACGTCTCCTTTTCCTATTCTGAGTCGATTCTGCATGCTTTAAGTGTGTTTGGTGGCTCAGAACCATCAAAAAACGTTGAAATATAGTTCAAATTCAATAAAAATCGACAAAAATACAGTTTCTAGCTAAAATTTGATGGTTTCGTTGCACTTTCCGAGCCCGTAGGGTATCTGATTGGCTTAAAAGTACAAGAAAACACTTCAAAAGTGACGTTTCTGAAGAATTTTAACAGTTTTCTTGTATCTACGAACGCCAGAATGCATAAAATTGACCTAAACGTCTCCTTTTCCTATTCTGAGTCGATTCTGCATGCTTTAAGTGTGTTTGGTGGCTCAGAACCATCAAAAAACGTTGAAATATAGTTCAAATTCAATAAAAATCGACAAAAATACAGTTTCTAGCTAAAATTTGATGGTTTCGTTGCACTTTCCGAGCCCGTAGGGTATCTGATTGGCTTAAAAGTACAAGAAAACACTTCAAAAGTGACGTTTCTGAAGAATTTTAACAGTTTTCTTGTATCTACGAACGCCAGAATGCATAAAATTGACCTAAACGTCTCCTTTTCCTATTCTGAGTCGATTCTGCATGCTTTAAGTGTGTTTGGTGGCTCAGAACCATCAAAAAACGTTGAAATATAGTTCAAATTCAATAAAAATCGACAAAAATACAGTTTCTAGCTAAAATTTGATGGTTTCGTTGCACTTTCCGAGCCCGTAGGGTATCTGATTGGCTTAAAAGTACAAGAAAACACTTCAAAAGTGACGTTTCTGAAGAATTTTAACAGTTTTCTTGTATCTACGAACGCCAGAATGCATAAAATTGACCTAAACGTCTCCTTTTCCTATTCTGAGTCGATTCTGCATGCTTTAAGTGTGTTTGGTGGCTCAGAACCATCAAAAAGCGTTGAAATTTAGTTCAAATTCAATAAAAATCGACAAAAATACAGTTTCTAGGTAAAATTTTATGGTTTCGTTGCTCTTTCCGAGCCCGTAGGGTATCTGATTGGCTTAAAAGTACAAGAAAACACTTCAAAAGTGACGTTTCTGAAGAATTTTAACAGTTTTCTTCTATCTACGAACGCCAGAATGCATAAAATTGACCTAAACGTCTCCTTTTCCTATTCTGAGTCGATTCTGCATGCTTTAAGTGTGTTTGGTGGCTCAGAACCATCAAAAAACGTTGAAATATAGTTCAAATTCAATAAAAATCGACAAAAATACAGTTTCTAGCTAAAATTTGATGGTTTGGTTGCACTTTCCGAGCCCGTAGGGTATCTGATTGGCTTAAAAGTACAAGAAAACACTTCAAAAGTGACGTTTCTGAAGAATTTTAACAGTTTTCTTGTATCTACGAACGCCAGAATGCATAAAATTGACCTAAACGTCTCCTTTTCCTATTCTGAGTCGATTCTGCATGCTTTAAGTGTGTTTGGTGGCTCAGAACCATCAAAAAACGTTGAAATATAGTTCAAATTCAATAAAAATCGGCAAAAATACAGTTTCTAGCTAAAATTTGATGGTTTCGTTGCACTTTCCGAGCCCGTCGGGTATCTGATTGGCTTAAAAGTACAAGAAAACATTTCAAAAGTGACGTTTCTGAAGAATTTTAACAGTTTTCTTGTATCTACGAACGCCAGAACCATCAAAAAACGTTGAAATATAGTTCAAATTCAACAAAAATCGACAAAAATACAGTTTCTAGCTAAAATTTGATGGTTTCGTTGCACTTTCCGAGCCCGTAGGGTATCTGATTGGCTTAAAAGTACAAGAAAACACTTCAAAAGTGACGTTTCTGAAGAATTTTAACAGTTTTCTTGTATCTACGAACGCCAGAATGCATAAAATTGACCTAAACGTCTCCTTTTCCTATTCTGAGTCGATTCTGCATGCTTTAAGTGTGTTTGGTGGCTCAGAACCATCAAAAAAGTTGAAATATAGTTCAAATTCAATAAAAATCGACAAAAATACAGTTTCTAGCTAAAATTTGATGGTTTCGTTGCACTTTCCGAGCCCGTAGGGTATCTGATTGGCTTAAAAGTACAAGAAAACACTTCAAAAGTGACGTTTCTGAAGAATTTTAACAGTTTTCTTGTATCTACGAACGCCAAAATGCATAAAATTGACCTAAACGTCTCCTTTTCCTATTCTGAGTCGATTCTGCATGCTTTAAGTGTGTTTGGTGGCTCAGAACCATCAAAAAACGTTGAAATATAGTTCAAATTCAATAAAAATCGACAAAAATACAGTTTCTAGCTAAAATTTGATGGTTTCGTTGCACTTTCCGAGCCCGTAGGGTATCTGATTGGCTTAAAAGTACAAGAAAACACTTCAAAAGTGACGTTTCTGAAGAATTTTAACAGTTTTCGTGTATCTACGAACGCCAGAATGCATAAAATTGACCTAAACGTCTCCTTTTCCTATTCTGAGTCGATTCTGCATGCTTTAAGTGTGTTTGGTGGCTCAGAACCATCAAAAAACGTTGAAATATAGTTCAAATTCAATAAAAATCGACAAAAATACAGTTTTTAGCTAAAATTTGATGGTTTCGTTGCACTTTCCGAGCCCGTAGGGTATCTGATTGGCTTAAAAGTACAAGAAAACACTTCAAAAGTGACGTTTCTGAAGAATTTTAACAGTTTTCTTGTATCTACGAACGCCAGAATGCATAAAATTGACCTAAACGTCTCCTTTTCCTATTCTGAGTCGATTCTGCATGCTTTAAGTGTGTTTGGTGGCTCAGAACCATCAAAAAACGTTGAAATATAGTTCAAATTCAATAAAAATCGACAAAAATACAGTTTCTAGCTAAAATTTGATGGTTTCGTTGCACTTTCCGAGCCCGTAGGGTATCTGATTGGCTTAAAAGTACAAGAAAACACTTCAAAAGTGACGTTTCTGAAGAATTTTAACAGTTTTCTCGTATCTACGAACGCCAGAATGCATAAAATTGACCTAAACGTCTCCTTTTCCTATTCTGAGTCGATTCTGCATGCTTTAAGTGTGTTTGGTGGCTCAGAACCATCAAAAAACGTTGAAATATAGTTCAAATTCAATAAAAATCGACAAAAATACAGTTTCTAGCTAAAATTTGATGGTTTCGTTGCACTTTCCGAGCCCGTAGGGTATCTGATTGGCTTAAAAGTACAAGAAAACACTTCAAAAGTGACGTTTCTGAAGAATTTTAACAGTTTTCTTGTATCTACGAACGCCAGAATGCATAAAATTGACCTAAACGTCTCCTTTTCCTATTCTGAGTCGATTCTGCATGCTTTAAGTGTGTTTGGTGGCTCAGAACCATCAAAAAACGTTGAAATATAGTTCAAATTCAATAAAAATCGACAAAAATACAGTTTCTAGCTAAAATTTGATGGTTTCGTTGCACTTTCCGAGCCCGTAGGGTATCTGATTGGCTTAAAAGTACAAGAAAACACTTCAAAAGTGACGTTTCTGAAGAATTTTAACAGTTTTCTTGTATCTACGAACGCCAGAATGCATAAAATTGACCTGAACGTCTCCTTTTCCTATTCTGAGTCGATTCTGCATGCTTTAAGTGTGTTTGGTGGCTCAGAACCATCAAAAAACGTTGAAATATAGTTCAAATTCAATAAAAATCGACAAAAATACAGTTTCTAGCTAAAATTTGATGGTTTCGTTGCACTTTCCGAGCCCGTAGGGTATCTGATTGGCTTAAAAGTACAAGAAAACACTTCAAAAGTGACGTTTCTGAAGAATTTTAACAGTTTTCTTGTATCTACGAACGCCAGAATGCATAAAATTGACCTAAACGTCTCCTTTTCCTATTCTGAGTCGATTCTGCATGCTTTAAGTGTGTTTGGTGGCTCAGAACCATCAAAAAACGTTGAAATATAGTTCAAATTCAATAAAAATCGACAAAAATACAGTTTCTAGCTAAAATTTGATGGTTTCGTTGCACTTTCCGAGCCCGTAGGGTATCTGATTGGCTTAAAAGTACAAGAAAACACTTCAAAAGTGACGTTTCTGAAGAATTTTAACAGTTTTCTTGTATCTACGAACGCCAGAATGCATAAAATTGACCTAAACGTCTCCTTTTCCTATTCTGAGTCGATTCTGCATACTTTAAGTGTGTTTGGTGGCTCAGAACCATCAAAAAACGTTGAAATATAGTTCAAATTCAATAAAAATCGACAAAAATACAGTTTCTAGCTAAAATTTGATGGTTTCGTTGCACTTTCCGAGCCCGTAGGGTATCTGATTGGCTTAAAAGTACAAGAAAACACTTCAAAAGTGACGTTTCTGAAGAATTTTAACAGTTTTCTTGTATCTACGTACGCCAGAATGCATAAAATTGACCTAAACGTCTCCTTTTCCTATTCTGAGTCGATTCTGAATGCTTTAAGTGTGTTTGGTGGCTCAGAACCATCAAAAAACGTTGAAATATAGTTCAAATTCAATAAAAATCGACAAAAATACAGTTTCTAGCTAAAATTTGATGGTTTCGTTGCACTTTCCGAGCCCATAGGGTATCTGATTGGCTTAAAAGTACAAGAAAACACTTCAAAAGTGACGTTTCTGAAGAATTTTAACAGTTTTCTTGTATCTACGAACGCCAGAATGCATAAAATTGACCTAAACGTCTCCTTTTCCTATTCTGAGTCGATTCTGCATGCTTTAAGTGTGTTTGGTGGCTCAGAACCATCAAAAAACGTTGAAATATAGTTCAAATTCAATAAAAATCGACAAAAATACAGTTTCTAGCTAAAATTTGATGGTTTCGTTGCACTTTCCGAGCCCGTAGGGTATCTGATTGGCCTAAAAGTACAAGAAAACACTTCAAAAGTGACGTTTCTGAAGAATTTTAACAGTTTTCTTGTATCTACGAACGCCAGAATGCATAAAATTGACCTAAACGTCTCCAAAAGTACAAGAAAACACTTCAAAAGTGACGTTTCTGAAGAATTTTAACAGTTTTCTTGTATCTACGTACGCCAGAATGCATAAAATTGACCTAAACGTCTCCTTTTCCTATTCTGAGTCGATTCTGCATGCTTTAAGTGTGTTTGGTGGCTCAGAACCATCAAAAAACGTTGAAATATAGTTCAAATTCAATAAAAATCGACAAAAATACAGTTTCTAGCTAAAATTTGATGGTTTCGTTGCACTTTCCGAGCCCGTAGGATATCTGATTGGCTTAAAAGTACAAGAAAACACTTCAAAAGTGACGTTTCTGAAGAATTTTAACAGTTTTCTTGTATCTACGAACGCCAGAATGCATAAAATTGACCTAAACGTCTCCTTTTCCTATTCTGAGTCGATTCTGCATGCTTTAAGTGTGTTTGGTGGCTCAGAACCATCAAAAAACGTTGAAATATAGTTCAAATTCAATAAAAATCGACGAAAATACAGTTTCTAGCTAAAATTTGATGGTTTCGTTGCACTTTCCGAGCCCGTAGGGTATCTGATTGGCTTAAAAGTACAAGAAAACACTTCAAAAGTGACGTTTCTGAAGAATTTTAACAGTTTTCTTGTATCTACGAACGCCAGAATGCATAAAATTGACCTAAACGTCTCCTTTTCGTTGCACTTTCCGAGCCCGTAGGGTATCTGATTGGCTTAAAAGTACAAGAAAACACTTCAAAAGTGACGTTTCTGAAGAATTTTAACAGTTTTCTTGTATCTACGAACGCCAGAATGCATAAAATTGACCTAAACGTCTCCTTTTCCTATTCTGAGTCGATTCTGCATGCTTTAAGTGTGTTTGGTGGCTCAGAACCATCAAAAAACGTTGAAATATAGTTCAAATTCAATAAAAATCGACAAAAATACAGTTTCTAGCTAAAATTTGATGGTTTCGTTGCACTTTCCGAGCCCGTTGGGTATCTGATTGGCTTAAAAGTACAAGAAAACAATTCAAAAGTGACGTTTCTGAAGAATTTTAACAGTTTTCTTGTATCTACGAACGCCAGAATGCATAAAATTGACCTAAACGTCTCCTTTTCCTATTCTGAGTCGATTCTGCATGCTTTAAGTGTGTTTGGTGGCTCAGAACCATCAAAAAACGTTGAAATATAGTTCAAATTCAATAAAAATCGACAAAAATACAGTTTCTAGCTAAAATTTGATGGTTTCGTTGCACTTTCCGAGCCCGTAGGGTACCTGATTGGCTTAAAAGTACAAGAAAACACTTCAAAAGTGACGTTTCTGAAGAATTTTAACAGTTTTCTTGTATCTACGAACGCCAGAATGCATAAAATTGACCTAAACGTCTCCTTTTCCTATTCTGAGTCGATTCTGCATACTTTAAGTGTGTTTGGTGGCTCAGAACCATCAAAAAACGTTGAAATATAGTTCAAATTCAATAAAAATCGACAAAAATACAGTTTCTAGCTAAAATTTGATGGTTTCGTTGCACTTTCCGAGCCCGTAGGGTATCTGATTGGCTTAAAAGTACAAGAAAACACTTCAAAAGTGACGTTTCTGAAGAATTTTAACAGTTTTCTTGTATCTACGAACGCCAGAATGCATAAAATTGACCTAAACGTCTCCTTTTCCTATTCTGAGTCGATTCTGCATGCTTTAAGAGTGTTTGGTGGCTCAGAACCATCAAAAAACGTTGAAATATAGTTCAAATTCAATAAAAATCGACAAAAATACAGTTTCTAGCTAAAATTTGATGGTTTCGTTGCACTTTCCGAGCCCGTAGGGTATCTGATTGGCTTAAAAGTACAAGAAAACACTTCAAAAGTGACGTTTCTGAAGAATTTTAACAGTTTTCTTGTATCTACGAACGCCAGAATGCATAAAATTGACCTAAACGTCTCCTTTTCCTATTCTGAGTCGATTCTGCATGCTTTAAGTGTGTTTGGTGGCTCGGAACCATCAAAAAACGTTGAAATATAGTTCAAATTCAATAAAAATCGACAAAAATACAGTTTCTAGCTAAAATTTGATGGTTTCGTTGCACTTTCCGAGCCCGTAGGGTATCTGATTGGCTTAAAAGTACAAGAAAACACTTCAAAAGTGACGTTTCTGAAGAATTTTAACAGTTTTCTTGTATCTACGAACGCCAGAATGCATAAAATTGACCTAAACGTCTCCTTTTCCTATTCTGAGTCGATTCTGCATGCTTTAAGTGTGTTTGGTGGCTCAGAACCATCAAAAAACGTTGAAATATAGTTCAAATTCAATAAAAATCGACAAAAATACAGTTTCTAGCTAAAATTTGATGGTTTCGTTGCACTTTCCGAGCCCGTCGGGTATCTGATTGGCTTAAAAGTACAAGAAAACACTTCAAATGTGACGTTTCTGAAGAATTTTAACAGTTTTCTTGTATCTACGAACGCCAGAATGCATAAAATTGACCTAAACGTCTCCTTTTCCTATTCTGAGTCGATTCTGCATACTTTAAGTGTGTTTGGTGGCTCAGAACCATCAAAAAACGTTGAAATATAGTTCAAATTCAATAAAAATCGACAAAAATACAGTTTCTAGCTAAAATTTGATGGTTTCGTTGCACTTTCCGAGCCCGTAGGGTATCTGATTGGCTTAAAAGTACAAGAAAACACTTCAAAAGTGACGTTTCTGAAGAATTTTAACAGTTTTCTTGTATCTACGTACGCCAGAATGCATAAAATTGACCTAAACGTCTCCTTTTCCTATTCTGAGTCGATTCTGCATGCTTTAAGTGTGTTTGGTGGCTCAGAACCATCAAAAAATGTTGAAATATAGTTCAAATTCAATAAAAATCGACAAAAATACAGTTTCTAGCTAAAATTTGATGGTTTCGTTGCACTTTCCGAGCCCGTAGGGTATCTGATTGGCTTAAAAGTACAAGAAAAGACTTCAAAAGTGACGTTTCTGAAGAATTTTAACAGTTTTCTTGTATCTACGAACGCCAGAATGCATAAAATTGACCTAAACGTCTCCTTTTCCTATTCTGAGTCGATTCTGCATGCTTTAAGAGTGTTTGGTGGCTCAGAACCATCAAAAAACGTTGAAATATAGTTCAAATTCAATAAAAATCGACAAAAATACAGTTTCTAGCTAAAATTTGATGGTTTCGTTGCACTTTCCGAGCCCGTAGGGTATCTGATTGGCTTAAAAGTACAAGAAAACACTTCAAAAGTGACGTTTCTGAAGAATTTTAACAGTTTTCTTGTATCTACGAACGCCAGAATGCATAAAATTGACCTAAACGTCTCCTTTTCCTATTCTGAGTCGATTCTGCATGCTTTAAGTGTGTTTGGTGGCTCAGAACCATCAAAAAACGTTGAAATATAGTTCAAATTCAATAAAAATCGACAAAAATACAGTTTCTAGCTAAAATTTGATGGTTTCGTTGCACTTTCCGAGCCCGTTGGGTATCTGATTGGCTTAAAAGTACAAGAAAACAATTCAAAAGTGACGTTTCTGAAGAATTTTAACAGTTTTCTTGTCTCTACGAACGCCAGAATGCATAAAATTGACCTAAACGTCTCCTTTTCCTATTCTGAGTCGATTCTGCATGCTTTAAGTGTGTTTGGTGGCTCAGAACCATCAAAAAACGTTGAAATATAGTTCAAATTCAATAAAAATCGACAAAAATACAGTTTCTAGCTAAAATTTGATGGTTTCGTTGCACTTTCCGAGCCCGTAGGGTATCTGATTGGCTTAAAAGTACAAGAAAAGACTTCAAAAGTGACGTTTCTGAAGAATTTTAACAGTTTTCTTGTATCTACGAACGTCAGAATGCATAAAATTGACCTAAACGTCTCCTTTTCCTATTCTGAGTCGATTCTGCATGCTTTAAGAGTGTTTGGTGGCTCAGAACCATCAAAAAACGTTGAAATATAGTTCAAATTCAATAAAAATCGACAAAAATACAGTTTCTAGCTAAAATTTGATGGTTTCGTTGCACTTTCCGAGCCCGTAGGGTATCTGATTGGCTTAAAAGTACAAGAAAACACTTCAAAAGTGACGTTTCTGAAGAATTTTAACAGTTTTCTTGTATCTACGAACGCCAGAATGCATAAAATTGACCTAAACGTCTCCTTTTCCTATTCTGAGTCGATTCTGCATGCTTTAAGTGTGTTTGGTGGCTCAGAACCATCAAAAAACGTTGAAATATAGTTCAAATTCAATAAAAATCGACAAAAATACAGTTTCTAGCTAAAATTTGATGGTTTCGTTGCACTTTCCGAGCCCGTTGGGTATCTGATTGGCTTAAAAGTACAAGAAAACAATTCAAAAGTGACGTTTCTGAAGAATTTTAACAGTTTTCTTGTATCTACGAACGCCAGAATGCATAAAATTGACCTAAACGTCTCCTTTTCCTATTCTGAGTCGATTCTGCATGCTTTAAGTGTGTTTGGTGGCTCAGAACCATCAAAAAACGTTGAAATATAGTTCAAATTCAATAAAAATCGACAAAAATACAGTTTCTAGCTAAAATTTGATGGTTTCGTTGCACTTTCCGAGCCCGTAGGGTATCTGATTGGCTTAAAAGTACAAGAAAACACTTCAAAAGTGACGTTTCTGAAGAATTTTAACAGTTTTCTTGTATCTACGAACGCCAGAATGCATAAAATTGACCTAAACGTCTCCTTTTCCTATTCTGAGTTGATTCTGCATGCTTTAAGTGTGTTTGGTGGCTCAGAACCATCAAAAAACGTTGAAATATAGTTCAAATTCAATAAAAATCGACAAAAATACAGTTTCTAGCTAAAATTTGATGGTTTCGTTGCACTTTCCGAGCCCGTAGGGTATCTGATTGGCTTAAAAGTACAAGAAAACACTTCAAAAGTGACGTTTCTGAAGAATTTTAACAGTTTTCTTGTATCTACGAACGCCAGAATGCATAAAATTGACCTAAACGTCTCCTTTTCCTATTCTGAGTCGATTCTGCATGCTTTAAGTGTGTTTGGTGGCTCAGAACCATCAAAAAACGTTGAAATATAGTTCAAATTCAATAAAAATCGACAAAAATACAGTTTCTAGCTAAAATTTGATGGTTTCGTTGCACTTTCCGAGCCCGTAGGGTATCTGATTGGCTTAAAAGTACAAGAAAACACTTCAAAAGTGACGTTTCTGAAGAATTTTAACAGTTTTCTTGTATCTACGAACGCCAGAATGCATAAAATTGACCTAAACGTCTCCTTTTCCTATTCTGAGTCGATTCTGCATGCTTTAAGTGTGTTTGGTGGCTCAGAACCATCAAAAAACGTTGAAATATAGTTCAAATTCAATAAAAATCGACAAAAATACAGTTTCTAGCTAAAATTTGATGGTTTCGTTGCACTTTCCGAGCCCGTTGGGTATCTGATTGGCTTAAAAGTACAAGAAAACAATTCAAAAGTGACGTTTCTGAAGAATTTTAACAGTTTTCTTGTATCTACGAACGCCAGAATGCATAAAATTGACCTAAACGTCTCCTTTTCCTATTCTGAGCCGATTCTGCATGCTTTAAGTGTGTTTGGTGGCTCAGAACCATCAAAAAACGTTGAAATATAGTTCAAATTCAATAAAAATCGACAAAAATACAGTTTCTAGCTAAAATTTGATGGTTTCGTTGCACTTTCCGAGCCCGTAGGGTATCTGATTGGCTTAAAAGTACAAGAAAACACTTCAAAAGTGACGTTTCTGAAGAATTTTAACAGTTTTCTTGTATCTACGAACGCCAGAATGCATAAAATTGACCTAAACGTCTCCTTTTCCTATTCTGAGTCGATTCTGCATGCTTTAAGTGTGTTTGGTGGCTCAGAACCATCAAAAAACGTTGAAATATAGTTAAATTCAATAAAAATCGACAAAAATACAGTTTCTAGCTAAAATTTGATGGTTTCGTTGCACTTTCCGAGCCCGTAGGGTATCTGATTGGCTTAAAAGTACAAGAAAACACTTCAAAAGTGACGTTTCTGAAGAATTTTAACAGTTTTCTTGTATCTACGAACGCCAGAATGCATAAAATTGACCTAAACGTCTCCTTTTCCTATTCTGAGTCGATTCTGCATACTTTAAGTGTGTTTGGTGGCTCAGAACCATCAAAAAACGTTGAAATATAGTTCAAATTCAATAAAAATCGACAAAAATACAGTTTCTAGCTAAAATTTGATGGTTTCGTTGCACTTTCCGAGCCCGTAGGGTATCTGATTGGCTTAAAAGTACAAGAAAACACTTCAAAAGTGACGTTTCTGAAGAATTTTAACAGTTTTCTTGTATCTACGTACGCCAGAATGCATAAAATTGACCTAAACGTCTCCTTTTCCTATTCTGAGTCGATTCTGCATGCTTTAAGTGTGTTTGGTGGCTCAGAACCATCAAAAAACGTTGAAATATAGTTCAAATTCAATAAAAATCGACAAAAATACAGTTTCTAGCTAAAATTTGATGGTTTCGTTGCACTTTCCGAGCCCGTTGGGTATCTGATTGGCTTAAAAGTACAAGAAAACACTCCAAAAGTGACGTTTCTGAAGAATTTTAACAGTTTTCTTGTATCTACGAACGCCAGAATGCATAAAATTGACCTAAACGTCTCCTTTTCCTATTCTGAGTCGATTCTGCATGCTTTAAGTGTGTTTGGTGGCTCAGAACCATCAAAAAACGTTGAAATATAGTTCAAATTCAATAAAAATCGACAAAAATACAGTTTCTAGCTAAAATTTGATGGTTTCGTTGCACTTTCCGAGCCCGTAGGGTATCTGATTGGCTTAAAAGTACAAGAAAACACTTCAAAAGTGACGTTTCTGAAGAATTTTAACAGTTTTAACAGTTTTCTTGTATCTACGAACGCCAGAATGCATAAAATTGACCTAAACGTCTCCTTTTCCTATTCTGAGTCGATTCTGCATGCTTTAAGTGTGTTTGGTGGCTCAGAACCATCAAAAAACGTTGAAATATAGTTCAAATTCAATAAAAATCGACAAAAATACAGTTTCTAGCTAAAATTTGATGGTTTCGTTGCACTTTCCGAGCCCGTAGGGTATCTGATTGGCTTAAAAGTACAAGAAAACACTTCAAAAGTGACGTTTCTGAAGAATTTTAACAGTTTTCTTGTATCTACGAACGCCAGAATGCATAAAATTGACCTAAACGTCTCCTTTTCCTATTCTGAGTCGATTCTGCATGCTTTAAGTGTGTTTGGTGGCTCAGAACCATCAAAAAACGTTGAAATATAGTTCAAATTCAATAAAAATCGACAAAAATACAGTTTCTAGCTAAAATTTGATGGTTTCGTTGCACTTTCCGAGCCCGTAGGGTATCTGATTGGCTTAAAAGTACAAGAAAACACTTCAAAAGTGACGTTTCTGAAGAATTTTAACAGTTTTCTTGTATCTACGAACGCCAGAATGCATAAAATTGACCTAAACGTCTCCTTTTCCTATTCTGAGTCGATTCTGCATGCTTTAAGTGTGTTTGGTGGCTCAGAACCATCAAAAAACGTTGAAATATAGTTCAAATTCAATAAAAATCGACAAAAATACAGTTTCTAGCTAAAATTTGATGGTTTCGTTGCACTTTCCGAGCCCGTAGGGTATCTGATTGGCTTAAAAGTACAAGAAAACACTTCAAAAGTGACGTTTCTGAAGAATTTTAACAGTTTTCTTGTATCTACGAACGCCAGAATGCATAAAATTGACCTAAACGTCTCCTTTTCCTATTCTGAGTCGATTCTGCATACTTTAAGTGTATTTGGTGGCTCAGAACCATCAAAAAACGTTGAAATATAGTTCAAATTCAATAAAAATCGACAAAAATACAGTTTCTAGCTAAAATTTGATGGTTTCGTTGCACTTTCCGAGCCCGTAGGGTATCTGATTGGCTTAAAAGTACAAGAAAACACTTCAAAAGTGACGTTTCTGAAGAATTTTAACAGTTTTCTTGTATCTACGAACGCCAGAATGCATAAAATTGACCTAAACGTCTCCTTTTCCTATTCTGAGTTGATTCTGCATGCTTTAAGTGTGTTTGGTGGCTCAGAACCATCAAAAAACGTTGAAATATAGTTCAAATTCAATAAAAATCGACAAAAATACAGTTTCTAGCTAAAATTTGATGGTTTCGTTGCACTTTCCGAGCCCGTAGGGTATCTGATTGGCTTAAAAGTACAAGAAAACACTTCAAAAGTGACGTTTCTGAAGAATTTTAACAGTTTTCTTGTATCTACGAACGCCAGAATGCATAAAATTGACCTAAACGTCTCCTTTTCCTATTCTGAGTCGATTCTGCATGCTTTAAGTGTGTTTGGTGGCTCAGAACCATCAAAAAACGTTGAAATATAGTTCAAATTCAATAAAAATCGACAAAAATACAGTTTCTAGCTAAAATTTGATGGTTTCGTTGCACTTTCCGAGCCCGTAGGGTATCTGATTGGCTTAAAAGTACAAGAAAACACTTCAAAAGTGACGTTTCTGAAGAATTTTAACAGTTTTCTTGTATCTACGAACGCCAGAATGCATAAAATTGACCTAAACGTCTCCTTTTCCTATTCTGAGTCGATTCTGCATGCTTTAAGTGTGTTTGGTGGCTCAGAACCATCAAAAAACGTTGAAATATAGTTCAAATTCAATAAAAATCGACAAAAATACAGTTTCTAGCTAAAATTTGATGGTTTCGTTGCACTTTCCGAGCCCGTTGGGTATCTGATTGGCTTAAAAGTACAAGAAAACAATTCAAAAGTGACGTTTCTGAAGAATTTTAACAGTTTTCTTGTATCTACGAACGCCAGAATGCATAAAATTGACCTAAACGTCTCCTTTTCCTATTCTGAGCCGATTCTGCATGCTTTAAGTGTGTTTGGTGGCTCAGAACCATCAAAAAACGTTGAAATATAGTTCAAATTCAATAAAAATCGACAAAAATACAGTTTCTAGCTAAAATTTGATGGTTTCGTTGCACTTTCCGAGCCCGTAGGGTATCTGATTGGCTTAAAAGTACAAGAAAACACTTCAAAAGTGACGTTTCTGAAGAATTTTAACAGTTTTCTTGTATCTACGAACGCCAGAATGCATAAAATTGACCTAAACGTCTCCTTTTCCTATTCTGAGTCGATTCTGCATGCTTTAAGTGTGTTTGGTGGCTCAGAACCATCAAAAAACGTTGAAATATAGTTAAATTCAATAAAAATCGACAAAAATACAGTTTCTAGCTAAAATTTGATGGTTTCGTTGCACTTTCCGAGCCCGTAGGGTATCTGATTGGCTTAAAAGTACAAGAAAACACTTCAAAAGTGACGTTTCTGAAGAATTTTAACAGTTTTCTTGTATCTACGAACGCCAGAATGCATAAAATTGACCTAAACGTCTCCTTTTCCTATTCTGAGTCGATTCTGCATACTTTAAGTGTGTTTGGTGGCTCAGAACCATCAAAAAACGTTGAAATATAGTTCAAATTCAATAAAAATCGACAAAAATACAGTTTCTAGCTAAAATTTGATGGTTTCGTTGCACTTTCCGAGCCCGTAGGGTATCTGATTGGCTTAAAAGTACAAGAAAACACTTCAAAAGTGACGTTTCTGAAGAATTTTAACAGTTTTCTTGTATCTACGTACGCCAGAATGCATAAAATTGACCTAAACGTCTCCTTTTCCTATTCTGAGTCGATTCTGCATGCTTTAAGTGTGTTTGGTGGCTCAGAACCATCAAAAAACGTTGAAATATAGTTCAAATTCAATAAAAATCGACAAAAATACAGTTTCTAGCTAAAATTTGATGGTTTCGTTGCACTTTCCGAGCCCGTTGGGTATCTGATTGGCTTAAAAGTACAAGAAAACACTCCAAAAGTGACGTTTCTGAAGAATTTTAACAGTTTTCTTGTATCTACGAACGCCAGAATGCATAAAATTGACCTAAACGTCTCCTTTTCCTATTCTGAGTCGATTCTGCATGCTTTAAGTGTGTTTGGTGGCTCAGAACCATCAAAAAACGTTGAAATATAGTTCAAATTCAATAAAAATCGACAAAAATACAGTTTCTAGCTAAAATTTGATGGTTTCGTTGCACTTTCCGAGCCCGTAGGGTATCTGATTGGCTTAAAAGTACAAGAAAACACTTCAAAAGTGACGTTTCTGAAGAATTTTAACAGTTTTAACAGTTTTCTTGTATCTACGAACGCCAGAATGCATAAAATTGACCTAAACGTCTCCTTTTCCTATTCTGAGTCGATTCTGCATGCTTTAAGTGTGTTTGGTGGCTCAGAACCATCAAAAAACGTTGAAATATAGTTCAAATTCAATAAAAATCGACAAAAATACAGTTTCTAGCTAAAATTTGATGGTTTCGTTGCACTTTCCGAGCCCGTAGGGTATCTGATTGGCTTAAAAGTACAAGAAAACACTTCAAAAGTGACGTTTCTGAAGAATTTTAACAGTTTTCTTGTATCTACGAACGCCAGAATGCATAAAATTGACCTAAACGTCTCCTTTTCCTATTCTGAGTCGATTCTGCATGCTTTAAGTGTGTTTGGTGGCTCAGAACCATCAAAAAACGTTGAAATATAGTTCAAATTCAATAAAAATCGACAAAAATACAGTTTCTAGCTAAAATTTGATGGTTTCGTTGCACTTTCCGAGCCCGTAGGGTATCTGATTGGCTTAAAAGTACAAGAAAACACTTCAAAAGTGACGTTTCTGAAGAATTTTAACAGTTTTCTTGTATCTACGAACGCCAGAATGCATAAAATTGACCTAAACGTCTCCTTTTCCTATTCTGAGTCGATTCTGCATGCTTTAAGTGTGTTTGGTGGCTCAGAACCATCAAAAAACGTTGAAATATAGTTCAAATTCAATAAAAATCGACAAAAATACAGTTTCTAGCTAAAATTTGATGGTTTCGTTGCACTTTCCGAGCCCGTAGGGTATCTGATTGGCTTAAAAGTACAAGAAAACACTTCAAAAGTGACGTTTCTGAAGAATTTTAACAGTTTTCTTGTATCTACGAACGCCAGAATGCATAAAATTGACCTAAACGTCTCCTTTTCCTATTCTGAGTCGATTCTGCATACTTTAAGTGTATTTGGTGGCTCAGAACCATCAAAAAACGTTGAAATATAGTTCAAATTCAATAAAAATCGACAAAAATACAGTTTCTAGCTAAAATTTGATGGTTTCGTTGCACTTTCCGAGCCCGTAGGGTATCTGATTGGCCTAAAAGTACAAGAAAACACTTCAAAAGTGACGTTTCTGAAGAATTTTAACAGTTTTCTTGTATCTACGTACGCCAGAATGCATAAAATTGACCTAAACGTCTCCTTTTCCTATTCTGAGTCGATTCTGCATGCTTTAAGTGTGTTTGGTGGCTCAGAACCATCAAAAAACGTTGAAATATAGTTCAAATTCAATAAAAATCGACAAAAATACAGTTTCTAGCTAAAATTTGATGGTTTCGTTGCACTTTCCGAGCCCGTTGGGTATCTGATTGGCTTAAAAGTACAAGAAAACACTCCAAAAGTGACGTTTCTGAAGAATTTTAACAGTTTTCTTGTATCTACGAACGCCAGAATGCATAAAATCGACCTAAACGTCTCCTTTTCCTATTCTGAGCCGATTCTGCATGCTTTAAGTGTGTTTGGTGGCTCAGAACCATCAAAAAACGTTGAAATATAGTTCAAATTCAATAAAAATCGACAAAAATACAGTTTCTAGCTAAAATTTGATGGTTTCGTTGCACTTTCCGAGCCCGTAGGGTATCTGATTGGCTTAAAAGTACAAGAAAACACTTCAAAAGTGACGTTTCTGAAGAATTTTAACAGTTTTCTTGTATCTACGAACGCCAGAATGCATAAAATTGACCTAAACGTCTCCTTTTCCTATTCTGAGTCGATTCTGCATGCTTTAAGTGTGTTTGGTGGCTCAGAACCATCAAAAAACGTTGAAATATAGTTCAAATTCAATAAAAATCGACAAAAATACAGTTTCTAGCTAAAATTTGATGGTTTCGTTGCACTTTCCGAGCCCGTAGGGTATCTGATTGGCTTAAAAGTACAAGAAAACACTTCAAAAGTGACGTTTCTGAAGAATTTTAACAGTTTTCTTGTATTTACGTACGCCAGAATGCATAAAATTGACCTAAACGTCTCCTTTTCCTATTCTGAGTCGATTCTGCATGCTTTAAGTGTGTTTGGTGGCTCAGAACCATCAAAAAACGTTGAAATATAGTTCAAATTCAATAAAAATCGACAAAAATACAGTTTCTAGCTAAAATTTGATGGTTTCGTTGCACTTTCCGAGCCCGTTGGGTATCTGATTGGCTTAAAAGTACAAGAAAACACTCCAAAAGTGACGTTTCTGAAGAATTTTAACAGTTTTCTTGTATCTACGAACGCCAGAATGCATAAAATTGACCTAAACGTCTCCTTTTCCTATTCTGAGTCGATTCTGCATGCTTTAAGTGTGTTTGGTGGCTCAGAACCATCAAAAAACGTTGAAATATAGTTCAAATTCAATAAAAATCAACAAAAATACAGTTTCTAGCTAAAATTTGATGGTTTCGTTGCACTTTCCGAGCCCGTAGGGTATCTGATTGGCTTAAAAGTACAAGAAAACACTTCAAAAGTGACGTTTCTGAAGAATTTTAACAGTTTTAACAGTTTTCTTGTATCTACGAACGCCAGAATGCATAAAATTGACCTAAACGTCTCCTTTTCCTATTCTTAGTCGATTCTGCATGCTTTAAGTGTGTTTGGTGGCTCAGAACCATCAAAAAACGTTGAAATATAGTTCAAATTCAATAAAAATCGACAAAAATACAGTTTCTAGCTAAAATTTGATGGTTTCGTTGCACTTTCCGAGCCCGTAGGGTATCTGATTGGCTTAAAAGTACAAGAAAACACTTCAAAAGTGACGTTTCTGAAGAATTTTAACAGTTTTCTTGTATCTACGAACGCCAGAATGCATAAAATTGACCTAAACGTCTCCATTTCCTATTCTGAGTCGATTCTGCATGCTTTAAGTGTGTTTGGTGGCTCAGAACCATCAAAAAACGTTGAAATATAGTTCAAATTCAATAAAAATCGACAAAAATACAGTTTCTAGCTAAAATTTGATGGTTTCGTTGCACTTTCCGAGCCCGTAGGGTATCTGATTGGCTTAAAAGTACAAGAAAACACTTCAAAAGTGACGTTTCTGAAGAATTTTAACAGTTTTCTTGTATCTACGAACGCCAGAATGCATAAAATTGACCTAAACGTCTCCTTTTCCTATTCTGAGTCGATTCTGCATGCTTTAAGTGTGTTTGGTGGCTCAGAACCATCAAAAAACGTTGAAATATAGTTCAAATTCAATAAAAATCGACAAAAATACAGTTTCTAGCTAAAATTTGATGGTTTCGTTGCACTTTCCGAGCCCGTAGGGTATCTGATTGGCTTAAAAGTACAAGAAAACACTTCAAAAGTGACGTTTCTGAAGAATTTTAACAGTTTTCTTGTATCTACGAACGCCAGAATGCATAAAATTGACCTAAACGTCTCCTTTTCCTATTCTGAGTCGATTCTGCATGCTTTAAGTGTGTTTGGTGGCTCAGAACCATCAAAAAACGTTGAAATATAGTTCAAATTCAATAAAAATCGACAAAAATACAGTTTCTAGCTAAAATTTGATGGTTTCGTTGCACTTTCCGAGCCCATAGGGTATCTGATTGGCTTAAAAGTACAAGAAAACACTTCAAAAGTGACGTTTCTGAAGAATTTTAACAGTTTTCTTGTATCTACGAACGCCAGAATGCATAAAATTGACCTAAACGTCTCCTTTTCCTATTCTGAGTCGATTCTGCATACTTTAAGTGTATTTGGTGGCTCAGAACCATCAAAAAACGTTGAAATATAGTTCAAATTCAATAAAAATCGACAAAAATACAGTTTCTAGCTAAAATTTGATGGTTTCGTTGCACTTTCCGAGCCCGTAGGGTATCTGATTGGCTTAAAAGTACAAGAAAACACTTCAAAAGTGACGTTTCTGAAGAATTTTAACAGTTTTCTTGTATCTACGTACGCCAGAATGCATAAAATTGACCTAAACGTCTCCTTTTCCTATTCTGAGTCGATTCTGCATTCTTTAAGTGTGTTTGGTGGCTCAGAACCATCAAAAAACGTTGAAATATAGTTCAAATTCAATAAAAATCGACAAAAATACAGTTTCTAGCTAAAATTTGATGGTTTCGTTGCACTTTCCGAGCCCGTTGGGTATCTGATTGGCTTAAAAGTACAAGAAAACACTCCAAAAGTGACGTTTCTGAAGAATTTTAACAGTTTTCTTGTATCTACGAACGCCAGAATGCATAAAATCGACCTAAACGTCTCCTTTTCCTATTCTGAGCCGATTCTGCATGCTTTAAGTGTGTTTGGTGGCTCAGAACCATCAAAAAACGTTGAAATATAGTTCAAATTCAATAAAAATCGACAAAAATACAGTTTCTAGCTAAAATTTGATGGTTTCGTTGCACTTTCCGAGCCCGTAGGGTATCTGATTGGCTTAAAAGTACAAGAAAACACTTCAAAAGTGACGTTTCTGAAGAATTTTAACAGTTTTCTTGTATCTACGAACGCCAGAATGCATAAAATTGACCTAAACGTCTCCTTTTCCTATTCTGAGTCGATTCTGCATGCTTTAAGTGTGTTTGGTGGCTCAGAACCATCAAAAAACGTTGAAATATAGTTCAAATTCAATAAAAATCGACAAAAATACAGTTTCTAGCTAAAATTTGATGGTTTCGTTGCACTTTCCGAGCCCGTAGGGTATCTGATTGGCTTAAAAGTACAAGAAAACACTTCAAAAGTGACGTTTCTGAAGAATTTTAACAGTTTTCTTGTATCTATGAACGCCAGAATGCATAAAATTGACCTAAACGTCTCCTTTTCCTATTCTGAGTCGATTCTGCATACTTTAAGTGTGTTTGGTGGCTCAGAACCATCAAAAAACGTTGAAATATAGTTCAAATTCAATAAAAATCGACAAAAATACAGTTTCTAGCTAAAATTTGATGGTTTCGTTGCACTTTCCGAGCCCGTAGGGTATCTGATTGGCTTAAAAGTACAAGAAAACACTTCAAAAGTGACGTTTCTGAAGAATTTTAACAGTTTTCTTGTATTTACGTACGCCAGAATGCATAAAATTGACCTAAACGTCTCCTTTTCCTATTCTGAGTCGATTCTGCATGCTTTAAGTGTGTTTGGTGGCTCAGAACCATCAAAAAACGTTGAAATATAGTTCAAATTCAATAAAAATCGACAAAAATACAGTTTCTAGCTAAAATTTGATGGTTTCGTTGCACTTTCCGAGCCCGTTGGGTATCTGATTGGCTTAAAAGTACAAGAAAACACTCCAAAAGTGACGTTTCTGAAGAATTTTAACAGTTTTCTTGTATCTACGAACGCCAGAATGCATAAAATTGACCTAAACGTCTCCTTTTCCTATTCTGAGTCGATTCTGCATGCTTTAAGTGTGTTTGGTGGCTCAGAACCATCAAAAAACGTTGAAATATAGTTCAAATTCAATAAAAATCGACAAAAATACAGTTTCTAGCTAAAATTTGATGGTTTCGTTGCACTTTCCGAGCCCATAGGGTATCTGATTGGCTTAAAAGTACAAGAAAACACTTCAAAAGTGACGTTTCTGAAGAATTTTAACAGTTTTCTTGTATCTACGAACGCCAGAATGCATAAAATTGACCTAAACGTCTCCTTTTCCTATTCTGAGTCGATTCTGCATACTTTAAGTGTATTTGGTGGCTCAGAACCATCAAAAAACGTTGAAATATAGTTCAAATTCAATAAAAATCGACAAAAATACAGTTTCTAGCTAAAATTTGATGGTTTCGTTGCACTTTCCGAGCCCGTAGGGTATCTGATTGGCTTAAAAGTACAAGAAAACACTTCAAAAGTGACGTTTCTGAAGAATTTTAACAGTTTTCTTGTATCTACGTACGCCAGAATGCATAAAATTGACCTAAACGTCTCCTTTTCCTATTCTGAGTCGATTCTGCATTCTTTAAGTGTGTTTGGTGGCTCAGAACCATCAAAAAACGTTGAAATATAGTTCAAATTCAATAAAAATCGACAAAAATACAGTTTCTAGCTAAAATTTGATGGTTTCGTTGCACTTTCCGAGCCCGTAGGGTATCTGATTGGCTTAAAAGTACAAGAAAACACTTCAAAAGTGACGTTTCTGAAGAATTTTAACAGTTTTCTTGTATCTACGAACGCCAGAATGCATAAAATTGACCTAAACGTCTCCTTTTCCTATTCTGAGTCGATTCTGCATGCTTTAAGTGTGTTTGGTGGCTCAGAACCATCAAAAAACGTTGAAATATAGTTCAAATTCAATAAAAATCGACAAAAATACAGTTTCTAGCTAAAATTTGATGGTTTCGTTGCACTTTCCGAGCCCGTAGGGTATCTGATTGGCTTAAAAGTACAAGAAAACACTTCAAAAGTGACGTTTCTGAAGAATTTTAACAGTTTTCTTGTATTTACGTACGCCAGAATGCATAAAATTGACCTAAACGTCTCCTTTTCCTATTCTGAGTCGATTCTGCATGCTTTAAGTGTGTTTGGTGGCTCAGAACCATCAAAAAACGTTGAAATATAGTTCAAATTCAATAAAAATCGACAAAAATACAGTTTCTAGCTAAAATTTGATGGTTTCGTTGCACTTTCCGAGCCCGTTGGGTATCTGATTGGCTTAAAAGTACAAGAAAACACTCCAAAAGTGACGTTTCTGAAGAATTTTAACAGTTTTCTTGTATCTACGAACGCCAGAATGCATAAAATTGACCTAAACGTCTCCTTTTCCTATTCTGAGTCGATTCTGCATGCTTTAAGTGTGTTTGGTGGCTCAGAACCATCAAAAAACGTTGAAATATAGTTCAAATTCAATAAAAATCGACAAAAATACAGTTTCTAGCTAAAATTTGATGGTTTCGTTGCACTTTCCGAGCCCGTAGGGTATCTGATTGGCTTAAAAGTACAAGAAAACACTTCAAAAGTGACGTTTCTGAAGAATTTTAACAGTTTTAACAGTTTTCTTGTATCTACGAACGCCAGAATGCATAAAATTGACCTAAACGTCTCCTTTTCCTATTCTGAGTCGATTCTGCATGCTTTAAGTGTGTTTGGTGGCTCAGAACCATCAAAAAACGTTGAAATATAGTTCAAATTCAATAAAAATCGACAAAAATACAGTTTCTAGCTAAAATTTGATGGTTTCGTTGCACTTTCCGAGCCCGTAGGGTATCTGATTGGCTTAAAAGTACAAGAAAACACTTCAAAAGTGACGTTTCTGAAGAATTTTAACAGTTTTCTTGTATCTACGAACGCCAGAATGCATAAAATTGACCTAAACGTCTCCTTTTCCTATTCTGAGTCGATTCTGCATGCTTTAAGTGTGTTTGGTGGCTCAGAACCATCAAAAAACGTTGAAATATAGTTCAAATTCAATAAAAATCGACAAAAATACAGTTTCTAGCTAAAATTTGATGGTTTCGTTGCACTTTCCGAGCCCGTTGGGTATCTGATTGGCTTAAAAGTACAAGAAAACACTTCAAAAGTGACGTTTCTGAAGAATTTTAACAGTTTTCTTGTATCTACGAACGCCAGAATGCATAAAATTGACCTAAACGTCTCCTTTTCCTATTCTGAGTCGATTCTGCATGCTTTAAGTGTGTTTGGTGGCTCAGAACCATCAAAAAACGTTGAAATATAGTTCAAATTCAATAAAAATCGACAAAAATACAGTTTCTAGCTAAAATTTGATGGTTTCGTTGCACTTTCCGAGCCCGTAGGGTATCTGATTGGCTTAAAAGTACAAGAAAACACTTCAAAAGTGACGTTTCTGAAGAATTTTAACAGTTTTCTTGTATTTACGTACGCCAGAATGCATAAAATTGACCTAAACGTCTCCTTTTCCTATTCTGAGTCGATTCTGCATGCTTTAAGTGTGTTTGGTGGCTCAGAACCATCAAAAAACGTTGAAATATAGTTCAAATTCAATAAAAATCGACAAAAATACAGTTTCTAGCTAAAATTTGATGGTTTCGTTGCACTTTCCGAGCCCGTTGGGTATCTGATTGGCTTAAAAGTACAAGAAAACACCCCAAAAGTGACGTTTCTGAAGAATTTTAACAGTTTTCTTCTATCTACGAACGCCAGAATGCATAAAATTGACCTAAACGTCTCCTTTTCCTATTCTGAGTCGATTCTGCATGCTTTAAGTGTGTTTGGTGGCTCAGAACCATCAAAAAACGTTGAAATATAGTTCAAATTCAATAAAAATCGACAAAAATACAGTTTCTAGCTAAAATTTGATGGTTTCGTTGCACTTTCCGAGCCCGTAGGGTATCTGATTGGCTTAAAAGTACAAGAAAACACTTCAAAAGTGACGTTTCTGAAGAATTTTAACAGTTTTAACAGTTTTCTTGTATCTACGAACGCCAGAATGCATAAAATTGACCTAAACGTCTCCTTTTCCTATTCTGATTCGATTCTGCATGCTTTAAGTGTGTTTGGTGGCTCAGAACCATCAAAAAACGTTGAAATATAGTTCAAATTCAATAAAAATCGACAAAAATACAGTTTCTAGCTATAATTTGATGGTTTCGTTGCACTTTCCGAGCCCGTAGGGTATCTGATTGGCTTAAAAGTACAAGAAAACACTTCAAAAGTGACGTTTCTGAAGAATTTTAACAGTTTTCTTGTATCTACGAACGCCAGAATGCATAAAATTGACCTAAACGTCTCCTTTTCCTATTCTGAGTCGATTCTGCATGCTTTAAGTGTGTTTGGTGGCTCAGAACCATCAAAAAACGTTGAAATATAGTTCAAATTCAATAAAAATCGACAAAAATACAGTTTCTAGCTAAAATTTGATGGTTTCGTTGCACTTTCCGAGCCCGTTGGGTATCTGATTGGCTTAAAAGTACAAGAAAACACTTCAAAAGTGACGTTTCTGAAGAATTTTAACAGTTTTCTTGTATCTACGAACGCCAGAATGCATAAAATTGACCTAAACGTCTCCTTTTCCTATTCTGAGTCGATTCTGCATGCTTTAAGTGTGTTTGGTGGCTCAGAACCATCAAAAAACGTTGAAATATAGTTCAAATTCAATAAAAATCGACAAAAATACAGTTTCTAGCTAAAATTTGATGGTTTCGTTGCACTTTCCGAGCCCGTAGGGTATCTGATTGGCTTAAAAGTACAAGAAAACACTTCAAAAGTGACGTTTCTGAAGAATTTTAACAGTTTTCTTGTATCTACGAACGCCAGAATGCATAAAATTGACCTAAACGTCTCCTTTTCCTATTCTGAGTCGATTCTGCATGCTTTAAGTGTGTTTGGTGGCTCAGAACCATCAAAAAACGTTGAAATATAGTTCAAATTCAATAAAAATCGACAAAAATACAGTTTCTAGCTAAAATTTGATGGTTTCGTTGCACTTTCCGAGCCCGTAGGGTATCTGATTGGCTTAAAAGTACAAGAAAACACTTCAAAAGTGACGTTTCTGAAGAATTTTAACAGTTTTCTTGTATCTACGAACGCCAGAATGCATAAAATTGACCTAAACGTCTCCTTTTCCTATTCTGAGTCGATTCTGCATACTTTAAGTGTGTTTGGTGGCTCAGAACCATCAAAAAACGTTGAAATATAGTTCAAATTCAATAAAAATCGACAAAAATACAGTTTCTAGCTAAAATTTGATGGTTTCGTTGCACTTTCCGAGCCCGTAGGGTATCTGATTGGCTTAAAAGTACAAGAAAACACTTCAAAAGTGACGTTTCTGAAGAATTTTAACAGTTTTCTTGTATCTACGAACGCCAGAATGCATAAAATTGACCTAAACGTCTCCTTTTCCTATTCTGAGTCGATTCTGCATGCTTTAAGTGTGTTTGGTGGCTCAGAACCATCAAAAAAACGTTGAAATATAGTTCAAATTCAATAAAAATCGACAAAAATACAGTTTCTAGCTAAAATTTGATGGTTTCGTTGCACTTTCCGAGCCCGTAGGGTATCTGATTGGCTTAAAAGTACAAGAAAACACTTCAAAAGTGACGTTTCTGAAGAATTTTAACAGTTTTATTGTATCTACGAACGCCAGAATGCATAAAATTGACCTAAACGTCTCCTTTTCCTATTCTGAGTCGATTCTGCATGCTTTAAGTGTGTTTGGTGGCTCAGAACCATCAAAAAACGTTGAAATATAGTTCAAATTCAATAAAAATCGACAAAAATACAGTTTCTAGCTAAAATTTGATGGTTTCGTTGCACTTTCCGAGCCCGTAGGGTATCTGATTGGCTTAAAAGTACAAGAAAACACTTCAAAAGTGACGTTTCTGAAGAATTTTAACAGTTTTCTTGTATCTACGAACGCCAGAATGCATAAAATTGACCTAAACGTCTCCTTTTCCTATTCTGAGTCGATTCTGCATGCTTTAAGTGTGTTTGGTGGCTCAGAACCATCAAAAAACGTTGAAATATAGTTCAAATTCAATAAAAATCGACAAAAATACAGTTTCTAGCTAAAATTTGATGGTTTCGTTGCACTTTCCGAGCCCGTAGGGTATCTGATTGGCTTAAAAGTACAAGAAAACACTTCAAAAGTGACGTTTCTGAAGAATTTTAACAGTTTTCTTGTATCTACGAACGCCAGAATGCATAAAATTGACCTAAACGTCTCCTTTTCCTATTCTGAGTCGATTCTGCATACTTTAAGTGTGTTTGGTGGCTCAGAACCATCAAAAAACGTTGAAATATAGTTCAAATTCAATAAAAATCGACAAAAATACAGTTTCTAGCTAAAATTTGATGGTTTCGTTGCACTTTCCGAGCCCGTAGGGTATCTGATTGGCTTAAAAGTACAAGAAAACACTTCAAAAGTGACGTTTCTGAAGAATTTTAACAGTTTTCTTGTATCTACGAACGCCAGAATGCATAAAATTGACCTAAACGTCTCCTTTTCCTATTCTGAGTCGATTCTGCATGCTTTAAGTGTGTTTGGTGGCTCAGAACCATCAAAAAACGTTGAAATATAGTTCAAATTCAATAAAAATCGACAAAAATACAGTTTCTAGCTAAAATTTGATGGTTTCGTTGCACTTTCCGAGCCCGTAGGGTATCTGATTGGCTTAAAAGTACAAGAAAACACTTCAAAAGTGACGTTTCTGAAGAATTTTAACAGTTTTCTTGTATCTACGAACGCCAGAATGCATAAAATTGACCTAAACGTCTCCTTTTCCTATTCTGAGTCGATTCTGCATGCTTTAAGTGTGTTTGGTGGCTCAGAACCATCAAAAAACGTTGAAATATAGTTCAAATTCAATAAAAATCGACAAAAAATACAGTTTCTAGCTAAAATTTGATGGTTTCGTGCTTAAAAGTACAAGAAAACACTTCAAAAGTGACGTTTCTGAAGAACTTTAACAGTTTTCTTGTATCTACGAACGCCAGAATGCATAAAATTGACCTAAACGTCTCCTTTTCCTATTCTGAGTCGATTCTTCATGCTTTAAGTGTGTTTGGTGACTCAGAACCATCAAAAAACGTTGAAATATAGTTCAAATTCAATAAAAATCGACAAAAATACAGTTTCTAGCTAAAATTTGATGGCTTCGTTGCACTTTCCGAGCCCGTAGGGTATCTGATTGGCTTAAAAGTACAAGAAAACACTTCAAAAGTGACGTTTCTGAAGAATTTTAAGAGTTTTCTTGTATCTATGAACGCCAGAATGCATAAAATTGACCTAAACGTCTCCTTTTCCTATTCTGAATCGATTCTGCATGCTTTAAGTGTGTTTGGTGGCTCAGAACCATCAAAAAACGTTGAAATATAGTTCAAATTCAATAAAAATCGACAAAAATACAGTTTCTAGCTAAAATTTGATGGTTTCGTTGCACTTTCCGAGCCCGTAGGGTATCTGATTGGCTTAAAAGTACAAGAAAACACTTCAAAAGTGACGTTTCTGAAGAATTTTAACAGTTTTCTTGTATCTACGAACGCCAGAATGCATAAAATTGACCTAAACGTCTCCTTTTCCTATTCTGAGTCGATTCTGCATGCTTTAAGTGTGTTTGGTGGCTCAGAACCATCAAAAAACGTTGAAATATAGTTCAAATTCAATAAAAATCGATAAAAATACAGTTTCTAGCTAAAATTTGATGGTTTCGTTGCACTTTCCGAGCCCGTAGGGTATTTGATTGGCTTAAAAGTACAAGAAAACACTTCAAAAGTGACGTTTCTGAAGAATTTTAACAGTTTTCTTGTATCTACGAACGCCAGAATGCATAAAATTGACCTAAACATCTCCTTTTCCTATTCTGAGTCGATTCTGCATGCTTTAAGTGTGTTTGGTGGCTCAGAACCATCAAAAAACGTTGAAAAATAGTTCAATTTCAATAAAAATCGACAAAAATACAGTTTCTAGCTAAAATTTGATGGTTTCGTTGCACTTTCCGAGCCCGTAGGGTATCTGATTGGCTTAAAAGTACAAGAAAACACTTCAAAAGTGACGTTTCTGAAGAATTTTAACAGTTTTCTTGTATCTACGAACGCCAGAATGCATAAAATTGACCTAAACGTCTCCTTTTCCTATTCTGAGTCGATTCTGCATGCTTTAAGTGTGTTTGGTGGCTCAGAACCATCAAAAAACTTTGAAATATAGTTCAAATTCAATAAAAATCGACAAAAATACAGTTTCTAGCTAAAATTTGATGGTTTCGTTGCACTTTCCGAGCCCGTAGGGTATCTGATTGGCTTAAAAGTACAAGAAAACACTTCAGAAGTGACGTTTCTGAAGAATTTTAACAGTTTTCTTGTATCTACGAACGCCAGAATGCATAAAATTGACCTAAACGTCTCCTTTTCCTATTCTGAGTCGATTCTGCATGCTTTAAGTGTGTTTGGTGGCTCAGAACCATCAAAAAACGTTGAAATATAGTTCAAATTCAATAAAAATCGACAAAAATACAGTTTCTAGCTAAAATTTGATGGTTTCGTTGCACTTTCCGAGCCCGTAGGGTATCTGATTGGCTTAAAAGTACAAGAAAACACTTCAAAAGTGACGTTTCTGAAGAATTTTAACAGTTTTCTTGTATCTTCGAACGCCAGAATGCATAAAATTGACCTAAACGTCTCCTTTTCCTATTCTGAGTCGATTCTGCATGCTTTAAGTGTGTTTGGTGGCTCAGAACCATCAAAAAACGTTGAAATATAGTTCAAATTCAATAAAAATCGACAAAAATACAGCTTCTAGCTAAAATTTGAAGGTTTCGTTGCACTTTCCGAGCCCGTAGGGTATCTGATTGGCTTAAAAGTACAAGAAAACACTTCAAAAGTGACGTTTCTGAAGAATTTTAACAGTTTTCTTGTATCTACGAACGCCAGAATGCATAAAATTGACCTAAACGTCTCCTTTTCCTATTCTGAGTCGATTCTGCATGCTTTAAGTGTGTTTGGTGGCTCAGAACCATCAAAAAACGTTGAAATATAGTTCAAATTCAATAAAAATCGACAAAAATACAGTTTCTAGCTAAAATTTGATGGTTTCGTTGCACTTTCCGAGCCCTTAGGGTATCTGATTGGCTTAAAAGTACAAGAAAACACTTCAAAAGTGACGTTTCTGAAGAATTTTAACAGTTTTCTTGTATCTACGAACGCCAGAATGCATAAAATTGACCTAAACGTCTCCTTTTCCTATTCTGAGTCGATTCTGCATGCTTTAAGTGTGTTTGGTGGCTCAGAACCATCAAAAAACGTTGAAATATAGTTCAAATTCAATAAAAATCGACAAAAATACAGTTTCTAGCTAAAATTTGATGGTTTCGTTGCACTTTCCGAGCCCGTTGGGTATCTGATTGGCTTAAAAGTACAAGAAAACACTTCAAAAGTGACGTTTCTGAAGAATTTTAACAGTTTTCTTGTATCTACGAACGCCAGAATGCATAAAATTGACCTAAACGTCTCCTTTTCCTATTCTGAGTCGATTCTGCATGATTTAAGTGTGTTTGGTGGCTCAGAACCATCAAAAAACGTTGAAATATAGTTCAAATTCAATAAAAATCGACAAAAATACAGTTTCTAGCTAAAATTTGATGGTTTCGTTGCACTTTCCGAGCCCGTAGGGTATCTGATTGGCTTAAAAGTACAAGAAAACACTTCAAAAGTGACGTTTCTGAAGAATTTTAACAGTTTTCTTGTATCTACGAACGCCAGAATGCATAAAATTGACCTAAACGTCTCCTTTTCCTATTCTGAGTCGATTCTGCGTGCTTTAAGTGTGTTTGGTGGCTCAGAACCATCAAAAAACGTTGAAATATAGTTCAAATTCAATAAAAATCGACAAAAATACAGTTTCTCGCTAAAATTTCATGGTTTCGTTGCACTTCCCGAGCCCGTAGGGTATCTGATTGGCTTAAAAGTACAAGAAAACACTTCAAAAATGACGTTTCTGAAGAATTTTAACAGTTTTCTTGTATCTACGAACGCCAGAATGCATAAAATTGACCTAAACGTCTCCTTTTCCTATTCTGAGTCGATTCTGCATGCTTTAAGTGTGTTTGGTGGCTCAGAACCATCAAAAAACGTTGAAATATAGTTCAAATTCAATAAAAATCGACAAAAATACAGTTTCTAGCTAAAATTTGATGGTTTCGTTGCACTTTCCGAGCCCGTAGGGTATCTGATTGGCTTAAAAGTACAAGAAAACACTTCAAAAGTGACGTTTCTGAAGAATTTTAACAGTTTTCTTGTATCTACGAACGCCAGAATGCATAAAGTTGACCTAAACGTCTCCTTTTCCTATTCTGAGTCGATTCTGCATGCTTTAAGTGTGTTTGGTGGCTCAGAACCATCAAAAAACGTTGAAATATAGTTCAAATTCAATAAAAATCGACAAAAATACAGTTTCTAGCTAAAATTTGATGGTTTCGTTGCACTTTCCGAGCCCGTAGGGTATCTGATTGGCTTAAAAGTACAAGAAAACACTTCAAAAGTGACGTTTCTGAAGAATTTTAACAGTTTTCTTGTATCTACGAACGCCAGAATGCATAAAATTGACCTAAACGTCTCCTTTTCCTATTCTGAGTCGATTCTGCATGCTTTAAGTGTGTTTGGTGGCTCAGAACCATCAAAAAACGTTGAAATATAGTTCAAATTCAATAAAAATCGACAAAAATACAGTTTCTAGCTAAAATTTGATGGTTTCGTTGCACTTTCCGAGCCCGTAGGGTATCTGATTGGCTTAAAAGTACAAGAAAACTCTTCAAAAGTGACGTTTCTGAAGAATTTTAACAGTTTTCTTGTATCTACGAACGCCAGAATGCATAAAATTGACCTAAACGTCTCCTTTTCCTATTCTGAGTCGATTCTGCATGCTTTAAGTGTGTTTGGTGGCTCCGAACCATCAAAAAACGTTGAAATATAGTTCAAATTCAATAAAAATCGACAAAAATACAGTTTCTAGCTAAAATTTGATGGTTTCGTTGCACTTTCCGAGCCCGTAGGGTATCTGATTGGCTTAAAAGTACAAGAAAACACTTCAAAAGTGACGTTTCTGAAGAATTTTAACAGTTTTCTTGTATCTACGAACGCCAGAATGCATAAAATTGACCTAAACGTCTCCTTTTCCTATTCTGAGTCGATTCTGCATGCTTTAAGTGTGTTTGGTGGCTCAGAACCATCAAAAAACGTTGAAATATAGTTCAAATTCAATAAAAATCGACAAAAATACAGTTTCTAGCTAAAATTTGATGGTTTCGTTGCACTTTCCGAGCCCGTAGGGTATCTGATTGGCTTAAAAGTACAAGAAAACACTTCAAAAGTGACGTTTCTGAAGAATTTTAACAGTTTTCTTGTATCTACGAACGCCAGAATGCATAAAATTGACCTAAACGTCTCCTTTTCCTATTCTGAGTCGATTCTGCATGCTTTAAGTGTGTTTGGTGGCTCAGAACCATCAAAAAACGTTGAAATATAGTTCAAATTCAATAAAAATCGACAAAAATACAGTTTCTAGCTAAAATTTCATGGTTTCGTTGCACTTTCCGAGCCCGTAGGGTATCTGATTGGCTTAAAAGTACAAGAAAACACTTCAAAAGTGACGTTTCTGAAGAATTTTAACAGTTTTCTTGTATCTACGAACGCCAGAATGCATAAAATTGACCTAAACGTCTCCTTTTCCTATTCTGAGTCGATTCTGCATGCTTTAAGTGTGTTTGGTGGCTCAGAACCATCAAAAAACGTTGAAATATAGTTCAAATTCAATAAAAATCGACAAAAATACAGTTTCTAGCTAAAATTTGATGGTTTCGTTGCACTTTCCGAGCCCGTAGGGTATCTGATTGGCTTAAAAGTACAAGAAAACACTTCAAAAGTGACGTTTCTGAAGAATTTTAACAGTTTTCTTGTATCTACGAACGCCAGAATGCATAAAATTGACCTAAACGTCTCCTTTTCCTATTCTGAGTCGATTCTGCATGCTTTAAGTGTGTTTGGTGGCTCAGAACCATCAAAAAACGTTGAAATATAGTTCAAATTCAATAAAAATCAACAAAAATACAGTTTCTAGCTAAAATTTCATGGTTTCGTTGCACTTTCCGAGCCCGTAGGGAATCTGATTGGCTTAAAAGTACAAGAAAACACTTCAAAAGTGACGTTTCTGAAGAATTTTAACAGTTTTCTTGTATCTACGAACGCCAGAATGCATAAAATTGACCTAAACGTCTCCTTTTCCTATTCTGAGTCGATTCTGCATGCTTTAAGTGTGTTTGGTGGCTCAGAACCATCAAAAAACGTTGAAATATAGTTCAAATTCAATAAAAATCGACAAAAATACAGTTTCTAGCTAAAATTTGATGGTTTCGTTGCACTTTCCGAGCCCGTAGGGTATCTGATTGGCTTAAAAGTACAAGAAAACACTTCAAAAGTGACGTTTCTGAAGAATTTTAACAGTTTTCTTGTATCTACGAACGCCAGAATGCATAAAATTGACCTAAACGTCTCCTTTTCCTATTCTGAGTCGATTCTGCATGCTTTAAGTGTGTTTGGTGGCTCAGAACCATCAAAAAACGTTGAAATATAGTTCAAATTCAATAAAAATCGACAAAAATACAGTTTCTAGCTAAAATTTCATGGTTTCGTTGCACTTTCCGAGCCCGTAGGGTATCTGATTGGCTTAAAAGTACAAGAAAACACTTCAAAAGTGACGTTTCTGAAGAATTTTAACAGTTTTCTTGTATCTACGAACGCCAGAATGCATAAAATTGACCTAAACGTCTCCTTTTCCTATTCTGAGTCGATTCTGCATGCTTTAAGTGTGTTTGGTGGCTCAGAACCATCAAAAAACGTTGAAATATAGTTCAAATTCAATAAAAAATCGACAAAAATACAGTTTCTAGCTAAAATTTGATGGTTTCGTTGCACTTTCCGAGCCCGTAGGGTATCTGATTAGCTTAAAAGTACAAGAAAACACTTCAAAAGTGACGTTTCTGAAGAATTTTAACAGTTTCCTTGTATCTACGAACGCCAGAATGCATAAAATTGACCTAAACGTCTCCTTTTCCTATTCTGAGTCGATTCTGCATGCTTTAAGTGTGTTTGGTGGCTCCGAACCATCAAAAAACATTGAAATATAGTTCAAATTCAATAAAAATCGACAAAAATACAGTTTCTAGCTAAAATTTGATGGTTTCGTTGCACTTTCCGAGCCCGTAGGGTATCTGATTGGCTTAAAAGTACAAGAAAACACTTCAAAAGTGACGTTTCTGAAGAATTTTAACAGTTTTCTTGTATCTACGAACGCCAGAATGCATAAAATTGACCTAAACGTCTCCTTTTCCTATTCTGAGTCGATTCTGCATGCTTTAAGTGTGTTTGGTGGCTCAGAACCATCAAAAAACGTTGAAATATAGTTCAAATTCAATAAAAATCGACAAAAATACAGTTTCTAGCTAAAATTTGATGGTTTCGTTGCACTTTCCGAGCCCGTAGGGTATCTGATTGGCTTAAAAGTACAAGAAAACACTTCAAAAGTGACGTTTCTGAAGAATTTTAACAGTTTTATTGTATCTACGAACGCCAGAATGCATAAAATTGACCTAAACGTCTCCTTTTCCTATTCTGAGTCGATTCTGCATGCTTTAAGTGTGTTTGGTGGCTCAGAACCAACAAAAAACGTTGAAATATAGTTCAAATTCAATAAAAATCGACAAAAATACAGTTTCTAGCTAAAATTTGATGGTTTCGTTGCACTTTCCGAGCCCGTAGGGTATCTGATTGGCTTAAAAGTACAAGAAAACACTTCAAAAGTGACGTTTCTGAAGAATTTTAACAGTTTTCTTGTATCTACGAACGCCAGAATGCATAAAATTGACCTAAACGTCTCCTTTTCCTATTCTGAGTCGATTCTGCATGCTTTAAGTGTGTTTGGTGGCTCAGAACCATCAAAAAACGTTGAAATATAGTTCAAATTCAATAAAAATCGACAAAAATACAGTTTCTAGCTAAAATTTGATGGTTTCGTTGCACTTTCCGAGCCCGTAGGGTATCTGATTGGCTTAAAAGTACAAGAAAACACTTCAAAAGTGACGTTTCTGAAGAATTTTAACAGTTTTCTTGTATCTACGAACGCCAGAATGCATAAAATTGACCTAAACGTCTCCTTTTCCTATTCTGAGTCGATTCTGCATGCTTTAAGTGTGTTTGGTGGCTCAGAATCATCAAAAAAACGTTGAAATATAGTTCAAATTCAATAAAAATCAACAAAAATACAGTTTCTAGCTAAAATTTCATGGTTTCGTTGCACTTTCCGAGCCCGTAGGGTATCTGATTGGCTTAAAAGTACAAGAAAACACTTCAAAAGTGACGTTTCTGAAGAATTTTAACAGTTTTCTTGTATCTACGAACGCCAGAATGCATAAAATTGACCTAAACGTCTCCTTTTCCTATTCTGAGTCGATTCTGCATGCTTTAAGTGTGTTTGGTGGCTCAGAACCATCAAAAAACGTTGAAATATAGTTCAAATTCAATAAAAATCGACAAAAATACAGTTTGTAGCTAAAATTTCATGGTTTCGTTGCACTTTCCGAGCCCGTAGGGTATCTGATTGGCTTAAAAGTACAAGAAAACAATTCAAAAGTGACGTTTCTGAAGAATTTTAACAGTTTTCTTGTATCTACGAACGCCAGAATGCATAAAATTGACCTAAACGTCTCCTTTTCCTATTCTGAGTCGATTCTGCATGCTTTAAGTGTGTTTGGTGGCTCAGAACCATCAAAAAACGTTGAAATATAGTTCAAATTCAATAAAAATCGACAAAAATACAGTTTCTAGCTAAAATTTGATGGTTTCGTTGCACTTTCCGAGCCCGTAGGGTATCTGATTGGCTTAAAAGTACAAGAAAACACTTCAAAAGTGACGTTTCTGAAGAATTTTAACAGTTTTCTTGTATCTACGAACGCCAGAATGCACAAAATTGACCTAAACGTCTCCTTTTCCTATTCTGAGTCGATTCTGCATGCTTTAAGTGTGTTTGGTGGCTCAGAACCATCAAAAAACGTTGAAATATAGTTCAAATTCAATAAAAAATCGACAAAAATACAGTTTCTAGCTAAAATTTGATGGTTTCGTTGCACTTTCCGAGCCCGTAGGGTATCTGATTGGCTTAAAAGTACAAGAAAACACTTCAAAAGTGACGTTTCTGAAGAATTTTAACAGTTTTCTTGTATCTACGAACGCCAGAATGCAAAAAGTTTTTTTGATGGTTCTGAGCCACCAAACACACTTAAAGCATGCAGAATCGACTCAGAATAGGAAAAGGAGACGTTTAGGTCAATTTTATGCATTCTGGCGTTCGTAGATACAACAAAACTGTTAAAATTCTTCAGAAACGTCACTTTTGAAGTGTTTTCTTGTACTTTAAGCCAATCAGATACCCTACGGGCTCGGAAAGTGCAACGAAACCATCAAATTTTAGCTAGAAACTGTATTTTTGTCGATTTTTATTGAACTTGAACTATATTTCAACGTTTTTTGATGGTTCTGAGCCACCAAACACACTTAAAGCATGCAGAATCGACTCAGAATAGGAAAAGGAGACGTTTAGGTCAATTTTATGCATTCTGGCTTTCGTAGATACAAGAAAACTGTTAAAATTCTTCAGAAACGTCACTTTTGAAGTGTTTTCTTGTACTTTTAAGCCAATCAGATACCCTACGGGCTCGGAAAGTGCAACGAATCCATCAAATTTTAGCTAGAAACTGTATTTTTGTCGATTTTTATTGAATTTGAACTATATTTCAACGTTTTTTGATGGTTCTGAGCCACCAAACACACTTAAAGCATGCAGAATCGACTCAGAATAGGAAAAGGAGACGTTTAGATCAATTTTATGCATTCTGGCGTTCGTAGATACAAGAAAACTGTTAAAATTCTTCAGAAACGTCACTTTTGAAGTGTTTTCTTGTACTTTTAAGCCAATCAGATACCCTACGGGCTCGGAAAGTGCAACGAAACCATCAAATTTTAGCTAGAAACTGTATTTTTGTCGATTTTTATTGAATTTGAACTATATTTCAACGTTTTTTGATGGTTCTGAGCCACCAAACACACTTAAAGCATGCAGAATCGACTCAGAATAGGAAAAGGAGACGTTTAGGTCAATTTTATGCATTCTGGCGTTCGTAGATACAAGAAAACTGTTAAAATTCTTCAGAAACGTCACTTTTGAAGTGTTTTCTTGTACTTTTAAGCCAATCAGATACCCTACGGGCTCGGAAAGTGCAACGAAACCATCAAATTTTAGCTAGAAACTGTATTTTTGTCGATTTTTATTGAATTTGAACTATATTTCAACGTTTTTTGATGGTTCTGAGCCACCAAACACACTTAAAGCATGCAGAATCGACTCAGAATAGGAAAAGGAGACGTTTAGGTAAATTTTATGCAATCTGGCGTTCGTAGATACAAGAAAACTGTTAAAATTCTTCAGAAACGTCACTTTTGAAGTGTTTTCTTGTACTTTTAAGCCAATCAGATACCCTACGGGCTCGGAAAGTGCAACGAAACCATCAAATTTTAGCTAGAAACTGTATTTTTGTCGATTTTTATTGAATTTGAACTATATTTCAACGTTTTTTGATGGTTCTGAGCCACCAAACACACTTAAAGCATGCAGAATCGACTCAGAATAGGAAAAGGAGACGTTTAGGTCAATTTTATGCATTCTGGCGTTCGTAGATACAAGAAAACTGTTAAAATTCTTCAGAAACGTCACTTTTGAAGTGTTTTCTTGTACTTTTAAGCCAATCAGATACCCTACGGGCTCGGAAAGTGCAACGAAACCATCAAATTTTAGCTAGAAACTGTATTTTTGTCGATTTTTATTGAATTTGAACTATATTTCAACGTTTTTTGATGGTTCTGAGCCACCAAACACACTTAAAGCATGCAGAATCGACTCAGAATAGGAAAAGGAGACGTTTAGGTCAATTTTATGCATTCTGGCGTTCGTAGATACAAGAAAACTGTTAAAATTCTTCAGAAACGTCACTTTTGAAGTGTTTTCTTGTACTTTTAAGCCAATCAGATACCCTACGGGCTTGGAAAGTGCAACGAAACCATCAAATTTTAGCTAGAAACTGTATTTTTGTCGATTTTTATTGAATTTGAACTATATTTCAACGTTTTTTGATGGTTCTGAGCCACCAAACACACTTAAAGCATGCAGAATCGACTCAGAATAGGAAAAGGAGACGTTTAGGTCAATTTTATGCATTCTGGCGTTCTTAGATACAAGAAAACTGTTAAAATTCTTCAGAAACGTCACTTTTGAAGTGTTTTCTTGTACTTTTAAGCCAATCAGATACCCAACGGGCTCGGAAAGTGCAACGAAACCATCAAATTTTAACTAGAAACTGTATTTTGGTCGATTTTTATTGAATTTGAACTATATTTCAACGTTTTTTGATGGTTCTGAGCCACCAAACACACTTAAAACATGCAGAATCGACTCAGAATAGGAAAAGGAGACGTTTAGGTCAATTTTATGCATTCTGGCGTTCGTAGATACAAGAAAACTGTTAAAATTCTTCAGAAACGTCACTTTTGAAGTGTTTTCTTGTACTTTTAAGCCAATCAGATACCCTACGGACTCGGAAAGTGCAACGAAACCATCAAATTTTAGCTAGAAACTGTATTTTTGTCGATTTTTATTGAATTTTAACTATATTTCAACGTTTTTTGATGGTTCTGAGCCACCAAACACACTTAAAGCATGCAGAATCGACTCAGAATAGGAAAAGGAGACGTTTAGGTCAATTTTATGCATTCTGGCGTTCGTAGATACAAGAAAACTGTTAAAATTCTTCAGAAACGTCACTTTTGAAGTGTTTTCTTGTACTTTTAAGCCAATCAGATACCCTACGGGCTCGGAAATTGCAACGAAACCATCAAATTTTAGCTAGAAACTGTATTTTTGTCGATTTTTATTGAATTTGAACTATATTTCAACGTTTTTTGATGGTTCGGAGCCACCAAACACACTTAAAGCATGCAGAATCGACTCAGAATAGGAAAAGGAGACGTTTAGGTCAATTTTATGCATTCTGGCGTTCGTAGATACAAGAAGACTGTTAAAATTCTTCAGAAACGTCACTTTTGAAGTGTTTTCTTGTACTTTTAAGCCAATCAGATACCCTACGGGCTCGGAAAGTGCAACGAAACCATCAAATTTTAGCTAGAAACTGTATTTTTGTCGATTTTTATTGAATTTGAACTATATTTCAACGTTTTTTGATGGTTCTGAGCCACCAAACACACTTAAAGCATGCAGAATCGACTCAGAATAGGAAAAGGAGACGTTTAGGTCAATTTTATGCATTCTGGCGTTCGTAGATACAAGAAAACTGTTAAAATTCTTCAGAAACGTCACTTTTGAAGTGTTTTCTTGTACTTTTAAGCCAATCAGATACCCTTCGGGCTCGGAAAGTGCAACGAAACCATCAAATTTTAGCTAGAAACTGTATTTTTGTCGATTTTTATTGAATTTGAACTATATTTCAACGTTTTTTGATGGTTCTGAGCCACCAAACACACTTAAAGCATGCAGAATCGACTAAACGTCTCCTTTTCCTATTCTGAGTCGATTCTGCATGCTTTAAGTGTGTTTGGTGGCTCAGAACCATCAAAAAACGTTGAAATATAGTTCAAATTCAATAAAAATCGACAAAAATACAGTTTCTAGCTAAAATTTGATGGTTTCGTTGCACTTTCCGAGCCCGTAGGGTATCTGGTTGGCTTAAAAGTACAAGAAAACACTTCAAAAGTGACGTTTCTGAAGAATTTTAATAGTTTTCTTGTATCTACGAACGCCAGAATGCATAAAATTGACCTAAACGTCTCCTTTTCCTATTCTGAGTCGATTCTGCATGCTTTAAGTGTGTTTGGTGGCTCAGAACCATCAAAAAACGTTGAAATATAGTTCAAATTCAATAAAAATCGACAAAATAACAGTTTCTAGCTAAAATTTGATGGTTTCGTTGCACTTTCCGAGCCCGTAGGGTATCTGATTGGCTTAAAAGTACAAGAAAACACTTCAAAAGTGACGTTTCTGAAAAATTTTAACAGTTTTCTTGTATCTACGAACGCCAGAATGCATAAAATTGACCTAAACGTCTCCTTTTCCTATTCTGAGTCGATTCTGCATGCTTTAAGTGTGTTTGGTGGCTCAGAACCATCAAAAAACGTTGAAATATAGTTCAAATTCAATAAAAATCGACTAAAATACAGTTTCTAGCTAAAATTTGATGGTTTCGTTGCACTTTCCGAGCCCGTAGGGTATCTGATTGGCTTAAAAGTACAAGAAAACACTTCAAAAGTGACGTTTCTGAAGAATTTTAACAGTTTTCTTGTATCTACGAACGCCAGAATGCATAAAATTGACCTAAACGTCTCCTTTTCCTATTCTGAGTCGATTCTGCATGCTTTAAATGTGTTTGGTGGCTCAGAACCATCAAAAAACGTTGAAATATAGTTCAAATTCAATAAAAATCGACAAAAATACAGTTTCTAGCTAAAATTTGATGGTTTCGTTGCACTTTCCGAGCCCGTAGGGTATCTGATTGGCTTAAAAGTACAAGAAAACACTTCAAAAGTGACGTTTCTGAAGAATTTTAACAGTTTTCTTGTATCTACGAACGCCAGAATGCATAAAATTGACCTAAACGTCTCCTTTTCCTATTCTGAGTCGATTCTGCATGCTTTAAGTGTGTTTGGTGGCTCAGAACCATCAAAAAACGTTGAAATATAGTTCAAATTCAATAAAAATCGACAAAAATACAGTTTCTAGCTAAAATTTGATGGTTTCGTTGCACTTTCCGAGCCCGTAGGGTATCTGATTGGCTTAAAAGTACAAGAAAACACTTCAAAAGTGACGTTTCTGAAGAATTTTACAGTTTTCTTGTATCTACGAACGCCAGAATGCATAAAATTGACCTAAACGTCTCCTTTTCCTATTCTGAGTAGATTCTGCATGCTTTAAGTGTGTTTGGTGGCTCAGAACCATCAAAAAACGTTGAAATATAGTTCAAATTCAAGAAAAATCGACAAAAATACAGTTTCTAGCTAAAATTTGATGATTTCGTTGCACTTTCCGAGCCCGTAGGGTATCTGATTGGCTTAAAAGTACAAGAAAACACTTCAAAAGTGACGTTTCTAAAGAATTTTAACAGTTTTCGTGTATCTACGAACGCCAGAATGCATAAAATTGACCTAAACGTCTCCTTTTCCTATTCTGAGTCGATTCTGCATGCTTTAAGTGTGTTTGGTGGCTCAGAACGATCAAAAAACGTTGAAATATAGTTCAAATTCAATAAAAATCGACAAAAATACAGTTTCTAGCTAAAATTTGATGGTTTCGTTGCACTTTCCGAGCCCGTAGGGTATCTGATTGGCTTAAAAGTACAAGAAAACACTTCAAAAGTGACGTTTCTGAAGAATTTTAACAGTTTTCTTGTATCTACGAACGCCAGAATGCATAAAATTGACCTAAACGTCTTCTTTTCCTATTCTGAGTCGATTCTGCATGCTTTAAGTGTGTTTGGTGGCTCAGAACCATCAAAAAACGTTGAAATATAGTTCAAATTCAATAAAAATCGACAAAAATACAGTTTCTAGCTAAAATTTGATGGTTTCGTTGCACTTTCCGAGCCCATAGGGTATCTGATTGGCTTAAAAGTACAAGAAAACACTTCAAAAGTGACGTTTCTGAAGAATTTTAACAGTTTTCTTGTATCTACGAACGCCAGAATGCATAAAATTGACCTAAACGTCTCCTTTTCCTATTCTGAGTCGATTCTGCATGCTTTAAGTGTGTTTGGTGGCTCAGAACCATCAAAAAACGTTGAAATATAGTTCAAATTCAATAAAAATCGACAAAAATACAGTTTCTAGCTAAAATTTGATGGTTTCGTTGCACTTTCCGAGCCCGTAGGGTATCTGATTGGCTTAAAAGTACAAGAAAACACTTCAAAAGTGACGTTTCTGAAGAATTTTAACAGTTTTCTTGTATCTACGAACGCCAGAATGCATAAAATTGACCTAAACGTCTCCTTTTCCTATTCTGAGTCGATTCTGCATGCTTTAAGTGTGTTTGGTGGCTCAGAACCATCAAAAAACGTTGAAATATAGTTCAAATTCAATAAAAATCGACAAAAATACAGTTTCTAGCTAAAATTTGATGGTTTCGTTGCACTTTCCGAGCCCATAGGATATCTGATTAGCTTAAAAGTACAAGAAAACACTTCAAAAGTGACGTTTCTGAAGAATTTTAACAGTTTTCTTGTATCTACGAACGCCAGAATGCATAAAATTGACCTAAACGTCTCCTTTTCCTATTCTGAGTCGATTCTGCATGCTTTAAGTGTGTTTGGTGGCTCAGAACCATCAAAAAACGTTGAAATATAGTTCAAATTCAATAAAAATCGACAAAAATACAGTTTCTAGCTAAAATTTGATGGTTTCGTTGCACTTTCCGAGCCCGTAGGGTATCTGATTGGCTTAAAAGTACAAGAAAACACTTCAAAAGTGACGTTTCTGAAGAATTTTAACAGTTTTCTTGTATCTACGAACGCCAGAATGCATAAAATTGACCTAAACGTCTCCTTTTCCTATTCTGAGTCGATTCTGCATGCTTTAAGTGTGTTTGGTGGCTCAGAACCATCAAAAAACGTTGAAATATAGTTCAAATTCAATAAAAATCGACAAAAATACAGTTTCTAGCTAAAATTTGATGGTTTCGTTGCACTTTCCGAGCCCGTTGGGTATCTGATTGGCTTAAAAGTACAAGAAAACACTTCAAAAGTGACGTTTCTGAAGAATTTTAACAGTTTTCTTGTATCTACGAACGCCAGAATGCATAAAATTGACCTAAACGTCTCCTTTTCCTATTCTGAGTCGATTCTGCATGCTTTAAGTGTGTTTGGTGGCTCAGAACCATCAAAAAACGTTGAAATATAGTTCAAATTCAATAAAAATCGACAAAAATACAGTTTTCTAGCTAAAATTTGATGGTTTCGTTGCACTTTCCGAGCCCGTAGGGTATCTGATTGGCTTAAAAGTACAAGAAAACACTTCAAAAGTGACGTTTCTGAAGAATTTTAACAGTTTTCTTGTATCTACGAACGCCAGAATGCATAAAATTGACCTAAACGTCTCCTTTTCCTATTCTGAGTCGATTCTGCATGCTTTAAGTGTGTTTGGTGACTCAGAACCATCAAAAACGTTGAAATATAGTTCAAATTCAATAAAAATCGACAAAAATACAGTTTCTAGCTAAAATTTGATGGTTTCGTTGCACTTTCCGAGCCCGTAGGGTATCTGATTGGCTTAAAAGTACAAGAAAACACTTCAAAAGTGACGTTTCTGAAGAATTTTAACAGTTTTCTTGTATCTACGAACGCCAGAATGCATAAAATTGACCTAAACGTCTCCTTTTCCTATTCTGAGTCGATTCTGCATGCTTTAAGTGTGTTTGGTGGCTCAGAACCATCAAAAAACGTTGAAATATAGTTCAAATTCAATAAAAATCGACAAAAATACAGTTTCTAGCTAAAATTTGATGGTTTCGTTGCAATTTCCGAGCCCGTAGGATATCTGATTGGCTTAAAAGTACAAGAAAACACTTCAAAAGTGACGTTTCTGAAGAATTTTAACAGTTTTCTTGTATCTACGAACGCCAGAATGCATAAAATTGACCTAAACGTCTCCTTTTCCTATTCTGAGTCGATTCTGCATGCTTTAAGTGTGTTTGGTGGCTCAGAACCATCAAAAAACGTTGAAATATAGTTCAAATTCAATAAAAATCGACAAAAATACAGTTTCTAGCTAAAATTTGATGGTTTCGTTGCACTTTCCGAGCCCGTAGGGTATCTGATTGGCTTAAAAGTACAAGAAAACACTTCAAAAGTGACGTTTCTGAAGAATTTTATCAGTTTTCTTGTATCTACGAACGCCAGAATGCATAAAATTGACCTAAACGTCTCCTTTTCCTATTCTGAGTCGATTCTGCATGCTTTAAGTGTGTTTGGTGGCTCAGAACCATCAAAAAACGTTGAAATATAGTTCAAATTCAATAAAAATCGACAAAAATACAGTTTCTAGCTAAAACCCTACGGGCTCGGAAAGTGCAACGAAACCATCAAATTTTAGCTAGAAACTGTATTTTTGTCGATTTTTATTGAATTTGAACTATATTTCAACGTTTTTTGATGGTTCTGAGCCACCAAACACACTTAAAGCATGCAGAATCGACTCAGAATAGGAAAAGGAGACGTTTAGGTCAATTTTATGCATTCTGGCGTTCGTAGATACAAGAAAACTGTTAAAATTCTTCAGAAACGTCACTTTTGAAGTGTTTTCTTGTACTATTAAGCCAATCAGATACCCTACGGGCTCGGAAAGTGCAACGAAACCATCAAATTTTAGCTAGAAACTGTATTTTTGTCGATTTTTATTGAATTTGAACTATATTTCAACGTTTTTTGATGGTTCTGAGCCACCAAACACACTTAAAGCATGCAGAATCGACTAAACGTCTCCTTTTCCTATTCTGAGTCGATTCTGCATGCTTTAAGTGTGTTTGGTGGCTCAGAACCATCAAAAAACGTTGAAATATAGTTCAAATTCAATAAAAATCGACAAAAATACAGTTTCTAGCTAAAATTTGATGGTTTCGTTGCACTTTCCGAGCCCGTAGGGTATCTGATTGGCTTAAAAGTACAAGAAAACACTTCAAAAGTGACGTTTCTGAAGAATTTTAACAGTTTTCTTGTATCTACGAACGCCAGAATGCATAAAATTGACCTAAACGTCTCCTTTTCCTATTCTGAGTCGATTCTGCATGCTTTAAGTGTGTTTGGTGGCTCAGAACCATCAAAAAACGTTGAAATATAGTTCAAATTCAATAAAAATCGACAAAAATACAGTTTCTAGCTAAAATTTGATGGTTTCGTTGCACTTTCCGAGCCCGTAGGGTATCTGATTGGCTTAAAAGTACAAGAAAACACTTCAAAAGTGACGTTTCTGAAGAATTTTAACAGTTTTCTTGTATCTACGAACGCCAGAATGCATAAAATTGACCTAAACGTCTCCTTTTCCTATTCTGAGTCGATTCTGCATGCTTTAAGTGTGTTTGTTGGCTCAGAACCATCAAAAAACGTTGAAATATAGTTCAAATTCAATAAAAATCGGTACAAAAATACAGTTTCTAGCTAAAATTTGATGGTTTCGTTGCACTTTCCGAGCCCGTAGGGTATCTGATTGGCTTAAAAGTACAAGAAAACACTTCAAAAGTGACGTTTCTGAAGAATTTTAACAGTTTTCTTGTATCTACGAACGCCAGAATGCATAAAATTGACCTAAACGTCTCCTTTTCCTATTCTGAGTCGATTCTGCATGCTTTAAGTGTGTTTGGTGGCTCAGAACCATCAAAAAACGTTGAAATATAGTTCAAATTCAATAAAAATCGACAAAAATACAGTTTCTAGCTAAAATTTGATGGTTTCGTTGCACTTTCCGAGCCCGTAGGGTATCTGATTGGCTTAAAAGTACAAGAAAACACTTCAAAAGTGACGTTTCTGAAGAATTTTAACAGTTTTCTTGTATCTACGAACGCCAGAATGCATAAAATTGACCTAAACGTCTCCTTTTCCTATTCTGAGTCGATTCTGCATGCTTTAAGTGTGTTTGGTGGCTCAGAACCATCAAAAAACGTTGAAATATAGTTCAAATTCAATAAAAATCGACAAAAATACAGTTTCTAGCTAAAATTTGATGGTTTCGTTGCACTTTCCGAGCCCGTAGGGTATCTGATTGGCTTAAAAGTACAAGAAAACACTTCAAAAGTGACGTTTCTGAAGAATTTTAACAGTTTTCTTGTATCTACGAACGCCAGAATGCATAAAATTGACCTAAACGTCTCCTTTTCCTATTCTGAGTCGATTCTGCATGCTTTAAGTGTGTTTGGTGGCTCAGAACCATCAAAAAACGTTGAAATATAGTTCAAATTCAATAAAAATCGACAAAAATACAGTTTCTAGTCACTTTTGAAGTGTTTTCTTGTACTTTTAAGCCAATCAGATACCCTACGGGCTCGGAAAGTGCAACGAAACCATCAAATTTTAGCTAGAAACTGTATTTTTGTCGATTTTTATTGAATTTGAACTATATTTCAACGTTTTTTGATGGTTCTGAGCCACCAAACACACTTAAAGCATGCAGAATCGACTCAGAATAGGAAAAGGAGACGTTTAGGTCAATTTTATGCATTCTGGCGTTCGTAGATACAAGAAAACTGTTAAAATTCTTCAGAAACGTCACTTTTGAAGTGTTTTCTTGTACTTTTAAGCCAATCAGATACCCTACGGGCTCGGAAAGTGCAACGAAACCATCAAATTTTAGCTAGAAACTGTATTTTTGTCGATTTTTATTGAATTTGAACTATATTTCAACGTTTTTTGATGGTTCTGAGCCACCAAACACACTTAAAGCATGCAGAATCGACTCAGAATAGGAAAAGGAGACGTTTAGGTCAATTTTATGCATTCTGGCGTTCGTAGATACAAGAAAACTGTTAAAATTCTTCAGAAACGTCACTTTTGAAGTGTTTTCTTGTACTTTTAAGCCAATCAGATACCCAACGGGCTCGGAAAGTGCAACGAAACCATCAAATTTTAGCTAGAAACTGTATTTTTGTCGATTTTTATTGAATTTGAACTATATTTCAACGTTTTTTGATGGTTCTGAGCCACCAAACACATTTAAAGCATGCAGAATCGACTCAGAATAGGAAAAGGAGACGTTTAGGTCAATTTTATGCATTCTGGCGTTCGTAGATACAAGAAAACTGTTAAAATTCTTCAGAAACGTCACTTTTGAAGTGTTTTCTTGTACTTTTAAGCCAATCAGATACCCTACGGGCTCGGAAAGTGTAACGAAACCATCAAATTTTAGCTAGAAACTGTATTTTTGTCGATTTTTATTGAATTTGAATTATATTTCAACGTTTTTTGATGGTTCTGAGCCACCAAACACACTTAAAGCATGCAGAATCGACTCAGAATAGGAAAAGGAGACGTTTAGGTCAATTTTATGCATTCTGGCGTTCGTAGATACAAGAAAACTGTTAAAATTCTTCAGAAACGTCACTTTTGAAGTGTTTTCTTGTACTTTTAAGCCAATCAGATACCCTACGGGCTCGGAAAGTGCAACGAAACCATCAAATTTTAGCTAGAAACTGTATTTTTGTCGATTTTTATTGAATTTGAACTATATTTCAACGTTTTTTGATGGTTCTGAGCCACCAAACACACTTAAAGCATGCAGAATCGACTCAGAATAGGAAAAGGAGACGTTTAGGTCAATTTTATGCATTCTGGCGTTCGTAGATACAAGAAAACTGTTAAAATTCTTCAGAAACGTCACTTTTGAAGTGTTTTCTTGTACTTTTAAGCCAATCAGATACCCTACGGGCTCGGAAAGTGCAACGAAACCATCAAATTTTAGCTAGAAACTGTATTTTTGTCGATTTTTATTGAATTTGAACTATATTTCAACGTTTTTTGATGCTTCTGAGCCACCAAACACACTTAAAGCATGCAGAATCGACTCAGAATAGGAAAAGGAGACGTTTAGGTCAATTTTATGCATTCTGGCGTTCGTAGATACAAGAAAACTGTTAAAATTCTTCAGAAACGTCACTTTTGAAGTGTTTTCTTGTACTTTTAAGCCAATCAGATACCCTACGGGCTCGGAAAGTGCAACGAAACCATCAAATTTTAGCTAGAAACTGTATTTTTGTCGATTTTTATTGAATTTGAACTATATTTCAACGTTTTTTGATGGTTCTGAGCCACCAAACACACTTAAAGCATGCAGAATCGACTCAGAATAGGAAAAGGAGACGTTTAGGTCAATTTTATGCATTCTGGCGTTCGTAGATACAAGAAAACTGTTAAAATTCTTCAGAAACGTCACTTTTGAAGTGTTTTCTTGTACTTTTAAGCCAATCAGATACCCTACGGGCTCGGAAAGTGCAACGAAACCATCAAATTTTAGCTAGAAACTGTATTTTTGTCGATTTTTATTGAATTTGAACTATATTTCAACGTTTTTTGATGGTTCTGAGCCACCAAACACACTTAAAGCATGCAGAATCGACTCAGAATAGGAAAAGGAGACGTTTAGGTCAATTTTATGCATTCTGGCGTTCGTAGATACAAGAAAACTGTTAAAATTCTTCAGAAACGACACTTTTGAAGTGTTTTCTTGTACTTTTAAGCCAATCAGATACCCAACGGGCTCGGAAAGTGCAACGAAACCATCAAATTTTAGCTAGAAACTGTATTTTTGTCGATTTTTATTGAATTTGAACTATATTTCAACGTTTTTTGATGGTTCTGAGCCACCAAACACACTTAAAGCATGCAGAATCGACTCAGAATAGGAAAAGGAGACGTTTAGGTCAATTTTATGCATTCTGGCGTTCGTAGATACAAGAAAACTGTTAAAATTCTTCAGAAACGTCACTTTTGAAGTGTTTTCTTGTACTTTTAAGCCAATCAGATACCCTACGGGCTCGGAAAGTGCAACGAAACCATCAAATTTTAGCTAGAAACTGTATTTTTGTCGATTTTTATTGAATTTGAACTATATTTCAACGTTTTTTGATGGTTCTGAGCCACCAAACACACTTAAAGCATGCAGAGTCGACTCAGAATAGGAAAAGGAGACGTTTAGGTCAATTTTATGCATTCTGGCGTTCGTAGATACAAGAAAACTGTTAAAATTCTTCAGAAACGTCACTTTTGAAGTGTTTTCTTGTACTTTTAAGCCAATCAGATACCCTACGGGCTCGGAAAGTGCAACGAAACCATCAAATTTTAGCTAGAAACTGTATTTTTGTCGATTTTTATTGAATTTGAACTATATTTCAACGTTTTTTTATTATTATTATTATTATTATTGTAGTTAAGTGTGTTCTACAGAGTAAACTCCAATTACCGAACACACGGCCGGCTCTTGATCAACCACTTAAAAATATATAAAGCTTTAAAATCTAATGTATATCCAAATTCTAATATAACCGAAGTTTTTTCAACTCGCCAATTGTGGATCTGAAAATATCAACATCATCCTGTACGGAGTTAGCCAAATCACACATTAAATAAAGCGGGGAATATTTTAATACATCTGTTCTCGGAGCTTGCATATAAAATGTTTTCTTGACCCGTGATAAATACGGCCTACTATCAACATGAAAATTAATGGATTGTAATAAAAATGGGCAGTCAGTAATCGAATTTACAATCTTATATAAGAATATAAGGCGTGACGCTTTGTTCCTTTCAGTTAAACTTTGCACCGAAAACCGCTCTAAAAGTATCTGTTTTGAATACCCCACCGGAGGATAAACGCCATCCTCACGAAGACACAAAAATTTCAAAAATCTTCTCTGTACCCGCTCCAGATTATTCCTATGAGTACTATGGTGAGGAAACCAGCATACGGATGCATACTCGAGTTTAGCTCGAACAAAAGTATTAAAAAGACACAATAATGTGGATATATTAGAAAATTCTCTAGCATGACGCAATATATAGCCATACACTTTAAGCGAACTAGCAACAACTTCTTCAACATGTTTGGTAAACGCCAATTTTATATCAAATGTCACACCCAAGTCGCGCACAAACTCGCTTTTTATCAATACCTGATCCATTAATTTATACTCAAAGGAAATAACATTCTTTTTGAGCCCATACGACATCACCATACACTTCTTTCCATTAACAGGTAGCCTATTTAGCTGAAACCAATTCAACGCTACATTAATATTTTCTTGCAAATTTTCACAGTCTAACGTGTTTTTTATCCTAGAATATATTTTAATATCATCTGCATATAATAGACAGGGGACAGTTAGATTAGCTACGACGCCATTGACAAATATGTTGAAAAGAAATGGGCCCAAAACTGAACCCTGCGGTACACCCGATAAAGCCTTGAATTTCTCAGAAAAATGTCCATTTATGAACACAAATTGGAATCGATCGCATAAGTAGGATGAAAAAAACTTGATAAGATTAGGTGTGCCTCCCATTATACCAAGTTTGTTTAGCAAAATTCCATGATCAAGCTTGTCAAACGCTTTAGATAAATCGAGATAAATTACATCCGTCTGACAATTGTCGTCAATAGCTTTAGAAACAAACTGCGTAAACGCACACAAGTTAGTCACCGTTGACCTTCCAGGCATGAAGCCATGTTGTACTTCAGCAAAGGAATTCTTGAATTGAAAGAATAGTTGTTTATATAATACAAATTCAAATATTTTAGAAAAATTATTAATGAGAGACACTGGACGATAATTCTCCATTTGAATGTTATTACCACCTTTGAAAACGGGAACAATTTTCGATTCCTTCCACAAATCAGGAAAGAGAGAACTTTTAATTGACATATTAAATAATCTGGTCAAGGGACCGGCCAAAGCCAGGGCACACTCTCTAATAATAATTGCCGGAATTTTATCAGGACCTGCCGTGTATTTCGGTTTTAATTTGTAAATCGCTTCCATAACGTCCTTCTCTGACACCGGTGATAATGCAATGACGTGCTGAGGGAAACATGGATTAACTGGAACGCTATTCAAGGAGGCACTGGTTGAAGAGTTATATACTGACTTATACATAAGAGAAAAAGCATCTACAATCATTTTCGGTCCAGAATAATTTATGTTATTAAGAGTCATGTTGAGAGGAATGTTGGTACTATTTTTTTTAACCTTTACAAATTGCCAGAATTTCTTAGAATCACTCGAAATTTCACTTTCCACCTTTGATATATAATTTTTGTAAAGCTTTGCTAATATCATTTTAACTTCCTTGCGTAGGTTTTTAAAGGATTCATAATCCTCCTCCCTGCCATTTCTTTTAAACTTTTTCCAAAACTTGCTCTTCACCTTTATTTTAAATATAAGCTCCTGGGAGAACCAAGGCGGATAATTGTAATTACGGACTTTATTTTTTGGAACAAGTAAGTCAAATAAATCATATAATGTTTGATAAAATAACTGACAGGATAAATTTGGATCAGATAAATTATTAAGAATTGACCAGTCTATCTCAGATAAGCAATCTTTAAGTAACGATATATCAGCCTTTCTAAAATTTAAAGAATCAGTTGTCTTAACACCCTTGATATAACTGCTCCGTCTTGTAACACCTGTGATTGTTAGCAACAAAGTAGGATGATGGACATCCTCCGGCACCAGACACTCCTCCGATTTCTGAACCAAACATGACATATTAGATGAAACCAAATCTAAAATGCGATTATTAACATTCAGGACGTAATTATGCTGTGACAAATCTAGCGTATCAAATAAATGCATTAGCGCAACTGCGTTACCTGATAGGTTCCCACTAGTTAAGTAACTGGTATATTCCGGTACATTGAAATCTCCCATAAAAATAACTTTTGAGTTGAAAATAAAATCCAGGGAAACTATTGCATCGACTAAATGGAAAAAATCTTCTCTGTTGGTTTTAGGAGGTATATATATTACGAATACGAAAACAGTAACGCAAAGATTCAATAATTTGACACATAGCACATCAATATTTGTTAATTGTTCAAAAAGAATATTATCCAAAGTAATCATTTCCGCTAAAATCTCATTCCTGACACCTAATAAAACTCCTCCACCTCTACTGACACAGGAGTTTTCAAAATTCCTATCTTTACGGAATGTTGTAAAATTAACGGGAAATAATTCACTGCTTAAAATATCTTGCTTCAGCCATGTCTCTGTGACTGCGACAATATCACAATCACAAATTGAAACCGAATTATAAAAGGAACTTGTTTTAGTATTAAGTCCTCGTGTGTTTTGGTACAGAATTGTAAGTAGGCTTTCAAATCCAGAACTGGTGGCACTCTTTAATAAATTTGATTGCTATTGAATAGACAAAATGTCATGCTTTAGTTTATTCATAGCCGACTGAAAGACAGGACAACGAGTATCCCAGACCGCGTGATCCGTGTCAGTTTCTAAACTACCGGATTTCTGATGTTTAACACAATTAATACAACACAGATCGGTCGCATTGCAGTCTTTTAAATCATGATCTTTGGCACACTTTGGACAAGCACGAGAATTCTTGCAAAATTTCGCCGAATGATTATACTCAGAGCACTTGAAACAACGTTTAATCTCATGAGCGTCATAAATTTTACAATAATCGTACCCTACAAGAAGAAAATCCGCTTTAATCAAATTTTCATAAGTATTTCTATCAATTTCAAGTATCGCCTGAAAAACTTTATTATTCTTTTTAGTTGGATAAACCTTAATCACCCTGCACACAGAGTCTAAATTAAAAAGATCACCATTAGTTTTAACCACATACTCAAAAAGTTCCGATAATTCCGTTTCCTCTAAATTTTGAGTAAGCCCCACAATTTTAACACGCGGTAAGATCCCTTTCACCTCTTTGATCTCATACTCATCAGAAAGTTTATCCTGAGCAATTTTTTTAAACCTTGCATTATCGTCTTTGGAAGCACAGCCTATTAAAAGACTTCCATCTTTCATTACCCTAACTTTTGAGATTGACAGATTGGTTTCAGCAGGATTAATTTTGTTCGAGAGAGCCGTTTTTGTTGCCACAACGTCTTGCTCTTTATTTTTCGGTTTTATAATAACTCCTGGCTGCGTCTTATTTTTCATTACATCTGAAAATGAAGGTTTCTTCTCACTGACATTATGTAAATCCTGAGTAAGTCTATTATCTGCAATCTTTAAAAAATTTGCTTTCAAGTCCGAAAAAGTATCATTTAGGCTATTAATCAATTCTGAATATTTTTCCTTCAAAACCCGGTTTAGTTCCTCGGAATCCACAACAAAACACTTTTTATTGCAGTCAGAACACTTCCAGCACAATCCCGAGCATGAATCTAAATATCCCACAACAGGACCTGGAACGTCGACACAATAAGAATGAAACCGCTTGCTGCATACTCCAGAACAAAGAATACTTGGTGTATCGGCACGAATGGCACCCAAACAAGAACCACAATTGTTAAGCATGATAACTTAAATTAGTTTTAAAGCAGCGAGGCAGCAAACTATAACAACAAAAGTGGAGAATTGCAAGTGCACTAATAAATAATAAACAGCTGATCAAGTAACCACACCGCCGCGCCTTGGCGCGGCGATTATACAAACTTAAGATCAAAACAATGAAATTAACAAAATGGCTTCGCTAACAAAAAGTTCAATAAAACTATCAAACAGCTAATTTTACTGTCTGGCCCTTTTCAGCAAAGATTATGTTAGCTTTCTTCACTACAATTTTAGAAAACCAGTTGCAGAAGGAAGAGATTACCCAAACAAGGCTCCGATTATTGGCTCGTGGCCAATTACCAGATGTCAAAGACAGGTTATGTTATATAGTTTAATCTAATTGAAAAATAAACCAACGAAAATAAATAAAAATAAAAAAGCTTACCTTCTATAAAATGAACCAAACCAAAATATCAAATCTATTGTGATCCTAACACTATTAAATTTATTATTTTCACAATAAAACCTGAACATCCGACCCACTCACGTTCGAATTCGAATCGACTCAGAATGATGGTTCTGATGGTTCTGAGCCACCAAACACACTTAAAGCATGCAGAATCGACTCAGAATAGGAAAAGGAGACGTTTAGGTCAATTTTATGCATTCTGGCGTTCGTAGATACAAGAAAACTGTTAAAATTCTTCAGAAACGTCACTTTTGAAGTGTTTTCTTGTACGTTTAAGCCAATCAGATACCCTACGGGCTCGGAAAGTGCAACGAAACCATCAAATTTTAGCTAGAAACTGTATTTTTGTCGATTTTTATTGAATTTGAACTATATTTCAACGTTTTTTGATGGTTCTGAGCCACCAAACACACTTAAAGCATGCAGAATCGACTCAGAATAGGAAAAGGAGACGTTTAGGTCAATTTTATGCATTCTGGCGTTCGTAGATACAAGAAAACTGTTAAAATTCTTCAGAAACGTCACTTTTGAAGTGTTTTCTTGTACTTTTAAGCCAATCAGATACCCTACGGGCTCGGAAAGTGCAACGAAACCATCAAATTTTAGCTAGAAACTGTATTTTTGTCGATTTTTATTGAATTTGAACTATATTTCAACGTTTTTTGATGGTTCTGAGCCACCAAACACACTTAAAGCATGCAGAATCGATTCAGAATAGGAAAAGGAGACGTTTAGGTCAATTTTATGCATTCTGGCGTTCGTAGATACAAGAAAACTGTTAAAATTCTTCAGAAACGTCACTTTTGAAGTGTTTTCTTGTACTTTTAAGCCAATCAGATACCCTACGGGCTCGGAAAGTGCAACGAAACCATCAAATTTTAGCTAGAAACTGTATTTTTGTCGATTTTGACCTAAACGTCTCCTTTTCCTATTCTGAGTCGATTCTACATGCTTTAAGTGTGTTTGGTGGCTCAGAACCATCAAAAAACGTTGAAATATAGTTCAAATTCAATAAAAATCGACAAAAATACAGTTTCTAGCTAAAATTTGATGGTTTCGTTGCACTTTCCGAGCCCGTAGGGTATCTGATTGGCTTAAAAGTACAAGAAAACACTTCAGAAGTGACGTTTCTGAAGAATTTTAACAGTTTTCTTGTATCTACGAACGCCAGAATGCATAAAATTGACCTAAACGTCTCCTTTTCCTATTCTGAGTCGATTCTGCATGCTTTAAGTGTGTTTGGTGGCTCAGAACCATCAAAAAACGTTGAAATATAGTTCAAATTCAATAAAAATCGACAAAAATACAGTTTCTAGCTAAAATTTGATGGTTTCGTTGCACTTTCCGAGCCCGTAGGGTATCTGATTGGCTTAAAAGTACAAGAAAACACTTCAAAAGTGACGTTTCGGAAGAATTTTAACAGTTTTCTTGTATCTACGAACGCCAGAATGCATAAAATTGACCTAAACGTCTCCTTTTCCTATTCTGAGTCGACTCTGCATGCTTTAAGTGTGTTTGGTGGCTCAGAACCATCAAAAAACGTTGAAATATAGTTCAAATTCAATAAAAATCGACAAAAATACAGTTTCTAGCTAAAATTTGATGGTTTCGTTGCACTTTCCGAGCCCGTAGGGTATCTGATTGGCTTAAAAGTACAAGAAAACACTTCAAAAGTGACGTTTCTGAAGAATTTTAACAGTTTTCTTGTATCTACGAACGCCAGAATGCATAAAATTGACCTAAACGTCTCCTTTTCCTATTCTGAGTCGATTCTGCATGCTTTAAGTGTGTTTGGTGGCTCAGAACCATCAAAAAACGTTGAAATATAGTTCAAATTCAATAAAAATCGACAAAAATACAGTTTCTAGCTAAAATTTGATGGTTTCGTTGCACTTTCCGAGCCCGTAGGGTATCTGATTGGCTTAAAAGTACAAGAAAACACTTCAAAAGTGACGTTTCTGAAGAATTTTAACAGTTTTCTTGTATCTACGAACGCCAGAATGCATAAAATTGACCTAAACGTCTCCTTTTCCTATTCTGAGTCGATTCTGCATGCTTTAAGTGTGTTTGGTGGCTCAGAACCATCAAAAAACTTTGAAATATAGTTCAAATTCAATAAAAATCGACAAAAATACAGTTTCTAGCTAAAATTTGATGGTTTCGTTGCACTTTCCGAGCCCGTAGGGTATCTGATTGGCTTAAAAGTACAAGAAAACACTTCAAAAGTGACGTTTCTGAAGAATTTTAACAGTTTTCTTGTATCTACGAACGCCAGAATGCATAAAATTGACCTAAACGTCTCCTTTTCCTATTCTGAGTCGATTCTGCATGCTTTAAGTGTGTTTGGTGGCTCAGAACCATCAAAAAACGTTGAAATATAGTTCAAATTCAATAAAAATCGACAAAAATACAGTTTCTAGTCACTTTTGAAGTGTTTTCTTGTACTTTTAAGCCAATCAGATACCCTACGGGCTCGGAAAGTGCAACGAAACCATCAAATTTTAGCTAGAAACTGTATTTTTGTCGATTTTTATTGAATTTGAATCATATTTCAACGTTTTTTGATGGTTCTGAGCCACCAAACACACTTAAAGCATGCAGAATCGACTCAGAATAGGAAAAGGAGACGTTTAGGTCAATTTTATGCATTCTGGCGTTCGTAGATACAAGAAAACTGTTAAAATTCTTCAGAAACGTCACTTTTGAAGTGTTTTCTTGTACTTTTAAGCCAATCAGATACCCTACGGGCTCGGAAAGTGCAACGAAACCATCAAATTTTAGCTAGAAACTGTATTTTTGTCGATTTTTATTGAATTTGAACTATATTTCAACGTTTTTTGATGGTTCTGAGCCACCAAACACACTTAAAGCATGCAGAATCGACTCAGAATAGGAAAAGGAGACGTTTAGGTCAATTTTATGCATTCTGGCGTTCGTAGATACAAGAAAACTGTTAAAATTCTTCAGAAACGTCACTTTTGAAGTGTTTTCTTGTACTTTTAAGCCAATCAGATACCCTACGGGCTCGGAAAGTGCAACGAAACCATCAAATTTTAGCTAGAAACTGTATTTTTGTCGATTTTTATTGAATTTGAACTATATTTCAACGTTTTTTGATGGTTCTGAGCCACCAAACACACTTAAAGCATGCAGAATCGACTCAGAATAGGAAAAGGAGACGTTTAGGTCAATTTTATGCATTCTGGCGTTCGTAGATACAAGAAAACTGTTAAAATTCTTCAGAAACGTCACTTTTGAAGTGTTTTCTTGTACTTTTAAGCCAATCAGATACCCTACGGGCTCGGAAAGTGCAACGAAACCATCAAATTGTAGCTAGAAACTGTATTTTTGTCGATTTTTATTGAATTTGAACTATATTTCAACGTTTTTTGATGGTTCTGAGCCACCAAACACACTTAAAGCATGCAGAATCGACTCAGAATAGGAAAAGGAGACGTTTAGGTCAATTTTATGCATTCTGGCGTTCGTAGATACAAGAAAACTGTTAAAATTCTTCAGAAACGTCACTTTTGAAGTGTTTTCTTGTACTTTTAAGCCAATCAGATACCCTACGGGCTCGGAAAGTGCAACGAAACCATCAAATTTTAGCTAGAAACTGTATTTTTGTCGATTTTTATTGAATTTGAACTATATTTCAACGTTTTTTGATGGTTCTGAGCCACCAAACACACTTAAAGCATGCAGAATCGACTCAGAATAGGAAAAGGAGACGTTTAGGTCAATTTTATGCATTCTGGCGTTCGTAGATACAAGAAAACTGTTAAAATTCTTCAGAAACGTCACTTTTGAAGTGTTTTCTTGTACTTTTAAGCCAATCAGATACCCTACGGGCTCGGAAAGTGCAACGAAACCATCAAATTTTAGCTAGAAACTGTATTTTTGTCGATTTTTATTGAATTTGAACTATATTTCAACGTTTTTTGATGGTTCTGAGCCACCAAACACACTTAAAGCATGCAGAATCGACTCAGAATAGGAAAAGGAGACGTTTAGGTCAATTTTATGCATGCTGGCGTTCGTAGATACAAGAAAACTGTTAAAATTCTTCAGAAACGTCACTTTTGAAGTGTTTTCTTGTACTTTTAAGCCAATCAGATACCCTACGGGCTCGGAAAGTGCAACGAAACCATCAAATTTTAGCTAGAAACTGTATTTTTGTCGATTTTTATTGAATTTGAACTATATTTCAACGTTTTTTGATGGTTCTGAGCCACCAAACACACTTAAAGCATGCAGAATCGACTCAGAATAGGAAAAGGAGACGTTTAGGTCAATTTTATGCATTCTGGCGTTCGTAGATACAAGAAAACTGTTAAAATTCTTCAGAAACGTCACTTTTGAAGTGTTTTCTTGTACTTTTAAGCCAATCAGATACCCTATGGTCTCGGAAAGTGCAACGAAACCATCAAATTTTAGCTAGAAACTGTATTTTTGTCGATTTTTATTGAATTTGAACTATATTTCAACGTTTTTTGATGGTTCTGAGCCACCAAACACACTTAAAGCATGCAGAATCGACTCAGAATAGGAAAAGGAGACGTTTAGGTCAATTTTATGCATTCTGGCGTTCGTAGATACAAGAAAACTGTTAAAATTCTTCAGAAACGTCACTTTTGAAGTGATTTCTTGTACTTTTAAGCCAATCAGATAACCTACGGGCTCGGAAAGTGCAACGAAACCATCAAATTTTAGCTAGAAACTGTATTTTTGTCGATTTTTATTGAATTTGAACTATATTTCAACGTTTTTTGATGGTTCTGAGCCACCAAACACACTTAAAGCATGCAGAATCGACTCAGAATAGGAAAAGGAGACGTTTAGGTCAATTTTATGCATTCTGGCGTTCGTAGATACAAGAAAACTGTTAAAATTCTTCAGAAACGTCACTTTTGAAGTGTTTTCTTGTACTTTTAAGCCAATCAGATACCCTACGGTCTCGGAAAGTGCAACGAAACCATCAAATTTTAGCTAGAAACTGTATTTTTGTCGATTTTTATTGAATTTGAACTATATTTCAACGTTTTTTGATGGTTCTGAGCCACCAAACACACTTAAAGCATGCAGAATCGACTCAGAATAGGAAAAGGAGACGTTTAGGTCAATTTTATGCATTCTGGCGTTCGTAGATACAAGAAAACTGTTAAAATTCTTCAGAAACGTCACTTTTGAAGTGTTTTCTTGTACTTTTAAGCCAATCAGATACCCAACGGGCTCGGAAAGTGCAACGAAACCATCAAATTTTAGCTAGAAACTGTATTTTTGTCGATTTTTATTGAATTTGAACTATATTTCAACGTTTTTTGATGGTTCTGAGCCACCAAACACACTTAAAGCATGCAGAATCGACTCAGAATAGGAAAAGGAGACGTTTAGGTCAATTTTATGCATTCTGGCGTTCGTAGATACAAGAAAACTGTTAAAATTCTTCAGAAACGTCACTTTTGAAGTGTTTTCTTGTACTTTTAAGCCAATCAGATACCCTACGGGCTCGGAAAGTGCAACGAAACCATCAAATTTTAGCTAGAAACTGTATTTTTGTCGATTTTTATTGAATTTGAACTATATTTCAACGTTTTTTGATGGTTCTGAGCCACCAAACACACTTAAAGCATGCAGAATCGACTCAGAATAGGAAAAGGAGACGTTTAGGTCAATTTTATGCATTCTGGCGTTCGTAGATACAAGAAAACTGTTAAAATTCTTCAGAAACGTCACTTTTGAAGTGTTTTCTTGTACTTTTAAGCCAATCAGATACCCTACGGGCTCGGAAAGTGCAACGAAACCATCAAATTTTAGCTAGAAACTGTATTTTTGTCGATTTTTATTGAATTTGAACTATATTTCAACGTTTTTTGATGGTTCTGAGCCACCAAACACACTTAAAGCATGCAGAATCGACTCAGAATAGGAAAAGGAGACGTTTAGGTCAATTTTATGCATGCTGGCGTTCGTAGATACAAGAAAACTGTTAAAATTCTTCAGAAACGTCACTTTTGAAGTGTTTTCTTGTACTTTTAAGCCAATCAGATACCCTACGGGCTCGGAAAGTGCAACGAAACCATCAAATTTTAGCTAGAAACTGTATTTTTGTCGATTTTTATTGAATTTGAACTATATTTCAACGTTTTTTGATGGTTCTGAGCCACCAAACACACTTAAAGCATGCAGAATCGACTCAGAATAGGAAAAGGAGACGTTTAGGTCAATTTTATGCATTCTGGCGTTCGTAGATACAAGAAAACTGTTAAAATTCTTCAGAAACGTCACTTTTGAAGTGTTTTCTTGTACTTTTAAGCCAATCAGATACCCTATGGTCTCGGAAAGTGCAACGAAACCATCAAATTTTAGCTAGAAACTGTATTTTTGTCGATTTTTATTGAATTTGAACTATATTTCAACGTTTTTTGATGGTTCTGAGCCACCAAACACACTTAAAGCATGCAGAATCGACTCAGAATAGGAAAAGGAGACGTTTAGGTCAATTTTATGCATTCTGGCGTTCGTAGATACAAGAAAACTGTTAAAATTCTTCAGAAACGTCACTTTTGAAGTGATTTCTTGTACTTTTAAGCCAATCAGATAACCTACGGGCTCGGAATGTGCAACGAAACCATCAAATTTTAGCTAGAAACTGTATTTTTGTCGATTTTTATTGAATTTGAACTATATTTCAACGTTTTTTGATGGTTCTGAGCCACCAAACACACTTAAAGCATGCAGAATCGACTCAGAATAGGAAAAGGAGACGTTTAGGTCAATTTTATGCATTCTGGCGTTCGTAGATACAAGAAAACTGTTAAAATTCTTCAGAAACGTCACTTTTGAAGTGTTTTCTTGTACTTTTAAGCCAATCAGATACCCTACGGTCTCGGAAAGTGCAACGAAACCATCAAATTTTAGCTAGAAACTGTATTTTTGTCGATTTTTATTGAATTTGAACTATATTTCAACGTTTTTTGATGGTTCTGAGCCACCAAACACACTTAAAGCATGCAGAATCGACTCAGAATAGGAAAAGGAGACGTTTAGGTCAATTTTATGCATTCTGGCGTTCGTAGATACAAGAAAACTGTTAAAATTCTTCAGAAACGTCACTTTTGAAGTGTTTTCTTGTACTTTTAAGCCAATCAGATACCCAACGGGCTCGGAAAGTGCAACGAAACCATCAAATTTTAGCTAGAAACTGTATTTTTGTCGATTTTTATTGAATTTGAACTATATTTCAACGTTTTTTGATGGTTCTGAGCCACCAAACACACTTAAAGCATGCAGAATCGACTCAGAATAGGAAAAGGAGACGTTTAGGTCAATTTTATGCATTCTGGCGTTCGTAGATACAAGAAAACTGTTAAAATTCTTCAGAAACGTCACTTTTGAAGTGTTTTCTTGTACTTTTAAGCCAATCAGATACCCTACGGGCTCGGAAAGTGCAACGAAACCATCAAATTTTAGCTAGAAACTGTATTTTTGTCGATTTTTATTGAATTTGAACTATATTTCAACGTTTTTTGATGGTTCTGAGCCACCAAACACACTTAAAGCATGCAGAATCGACTCAGAATAGGAAAAGGAGACGTTTAGGTCAATTTTATGCATTCTGGCGTTCGTAGATACAAGAAAACTGTTAAAATTCTTCAGAAACGTCACTTTTGAAGTGTTTTCTTGTACTTTTAAGCCAATCAGATACCCTACGGGCTCGGAAAGTGCAACGAAACCATCAAATTTTAGCTAGAAACTGTATTTTTGTCGATTTTTATTGAATTTGAACTATATTTCAACGTTTTTTGATGGTTCTGAGCCACCAAACACACTTAAAGCATGCAGAATCGACTCAGAATAGGAAAAGGAGACGTTTAGGTCAATTTTATGCATTCTGGCGTTCGTAGATACAAGAAAACTGTTAAAATTCTTCAGAAACGTCACTTTTGAAGTGTTTTCTTGTACTTTTAAGCCAATCAGATACCCTACGGGCTCGGAAAGTGCAACGAAACCATCAAATTTTAGCTAGAAACTGTATTTTTGTCGATTTTTATTGAATTTGAACTATATTTCAACGTTTTTTTGATGGTTCTGAGCCACCAAACACACTTAAAGCATGCAGAATCTACTCAGAATAGGAAAAGGAGACGTTTAGGTCAATTTTATGCATTCTGGCGTTCGTAGATACAAGAAAACTGTTAAAATTCTTCAGAAACGTCACTTTTGAAGTGTTTTCTTGTACTTTTAAGCCAATCAGATACCCAACGGGCTCGGAAAGTGCAACGAAACCATCAAATTTTAGCTAGAAACTGTATTTTTGTCGATTTTTATTGAATTTGAACTATATTTCAACGTTTTTTGATGGTTCTGAGCCACCAAACACACTTAAAGCATGCAGAATCGACTCAGAATAGGAAAAGGAGACGTTTAGGTCAATTTTATGCATTCTGGCGTTCGTAGATACAAGAAAACTGTTAAAATTCTTCAGAAACGTCACTTTTGAAGTGTTTTCTTGTACTTTTAAGCCAATCAGATACCCTACGGGCTCGGAAAGTGCAACGAAACCATCAAATTTTAGCTAGAAACTGTATTTTTGTCGATTTTTATTGAATTTGAACTATATTTCAACGTTTTTTGATGGTTCTGAGCCACCAAACACACTTAAAGCATGCAGAATCTACTCAGAATAGGAAAAGGAGACGTTTAGGTCAATTTTATGCATTCTGGCGTTCGTAGATACAAGAAAACTGTTAAAATTCTTCAGAAACGTCACTTTTGAAGTGTTTTCTTGTACTTTTAAGCCAATCAGATACCCTACGGGCTCGGAAAGTGCAACGAAACCATCAAATTTTAGCTAGAAACTGTATTTTTGTCGATTTTTATTGAATTTGAACTATATTTCAACGTTTTTTGATGGTTCTGAGTCACCAAACACACTTAAAGCATGCAGAATCGACTCAGAATAGGAAAAGGAGACGTTTAGGTCAATTTTATGCATTCTGGCGTTCGTAGATACAAGAAAACTGTTAAAATTCTTCAGAAACGTCACTTTTGAAGTGTTTTCTTGTACTTTTAAGCCAATCAGATACCCTACGGGCTCGGAAAGTGCAACGAAACCATCAAATTTTAGCTAGAAACTGTATTTTTGTCGATTTTTATTGAATTTGAACTATATTTCAACGTTTTTTGATGGTTCTGAGCCACCAAACACACTTAAAGCATGCAGAATCGACTCAGAATAGGAAAAGGAGACGTTTAGGTCAATTTTATGCATTCTGGCGTTCGTAGATACAAGAAAACTGTTAAAATTCTTCAGAAACGTCACTTTTGAAGTGTTTTCTTGTACTTTTAAGCCAATCAGATACCCTACGGGCTCGGAAAGTGCAACGAAACCATCAAATTTTAGCTAGAAACTGTATTTTTGTCGATTTTTATTGAATTTGAACTATATTTCAACGTTTTTTGATGGTTCTGAGCCACCAAACACACTTAAAGCATGCAGAATCGACTCAGAATAGGAAAAGGAGACGTTTAGGTCAATTTTATGCATTCTGGCGTTCGTAGATACAAGAAAACTGTTAAAATTCTTCAGAAACGTCACTTTTGAAGTGTTTTCTTGTACTTTTAAGCCAATCAGATACCCTACGGGCTCGGAAAGTGCAACGAAACCATCAAATTTTAGCTAGAAACTGTATTTTTGTCGATTTTTATTGAATTTGAACTATATTTCAACGTTTTTTGATGGTTCTGAGCCACCAAACACACTTAAAGCATGCAGAATCGACTCAGAATAGGAAAAGGAGACGTTTAGGTCAATTTTATGCATTCTGGCGTTCGTAGATACAAGAAAACTGTTAAAATTCTTCAGAAACGTCACTTTTGAAGTGTTTTCTTGTACTTTTAAGCCAATCAGATACCCTACGGGCTCGGAAAGTGCAACGAAACCATCAAATTTTAGCTAGAAACTGTATTTTTGTCGATTTTTATTGAATTTGAACTATATTTCAACGTTTTTTGATGGTTCTGAGCCACCAAACACACTTAAAGCATGCAGAATCGACTCAGAATAGGAAAAGGAGACGTTTAGGTCAATTTTATGCATTCTGGCGTTCGTAGATACAAGAAAACTGTTAAAATTCTTCAGAAACGTCACTTTTGAAGTGTTTTCTTGTACTTTTAAGCCAATCAGATACCCTACGTGCTCGGAAAGTGCAACGAAACCATCAAATTTTAGCTAGAAACTGTTATTTTGTCGATTTTTATTGAATTTGAACTATATTTCAACGTTTTTTGAT
>NW_026973225.1:0-59048 GCF_036711695.1 Zophobas morio | reverse complement strand
CTTGTATCTACGAACGCCAGAATGCATAAAATTGACCTAAACGTCTCCTTTTCCTATTCTGAGTCGATTCTGCATGCTTTAAGTGTGTTTGGTGGCTCAGAACCATCAAAAAACGTTGAAATATAGTTCAAATTCAATAAAAATCGACAAAAATACAGTTTCTAGCTAAAATTTGATGGTTTCGTTGCACTTTCCGAGCCCGTAGGGTATCTGAGTGGCTTAAAAGTACAAGAAAACACTTCAAAAGTGACGTTTCTGAAGAATTTTAACAGTTTTCTTGTATCTACGAACGCCAGAATGCATAAAATTGACCTAAACGTCTCCTTTTCCTATTCTGAGTCGATTCTGCATGCTTTAAGTGTGTTTGGTGGCTCAGAACCATCAAAAAACGTTGAAATATAGTTCAAATTCAATAAAAATCGACAAAAATACAGTTTCTAGCTAAAATTTGATGGTTTCGTTGCACTTTCCGAGCCCGTTGGGTATCTGAGTGGCTTAAAAGTACAAGAAAACACTTCAAAAGTGACGTTTCTGAAGAATTTTAACAGTTTTCTTGTATCTACGAACGCCAGAATGCATAAAATTGACCTAAACGTCTCCTTTTCCTATTCTGAGTCGATTCTGCATGCTTTAAGTGTGTTTGGTGGCTCAGAACCATCAAAAAACGTTGAAATATAGTTCAAATTCAATAAAAATCGACAAAAATACAGTTTCTAGCTAAAATTTGATGGTTTCGTTGCACTTTCCGAGCCCGTAGGGTATCTGAGTGGCTTAAAAGTACAAGAAAACACTTCAAAAGTGACGTTTCTGAAGAATTTTAACAGTTTTCTTGTATCTACGAACGCCAGAATGCATAAAATTGACCTAAACGTCTCCTTTTCCTATTCTGAGTCGATTCTGCATGCTTTAAGTGTGTTTGGTGGCTCAGAACCATCAAAAAACGTTGAAATATAGTTCAAATTCAATAAAAATCGACAAAAATACAGTTTCTCGCTAAAATTTGATGGTTTCGTTGCACTTTCCGAGCCCGTAGGGTATCTGAGTGGCTTAAAAGTACAAGAAAACACTTCAAAAGTGACGTTTCTGAAGAATTTTAACAGTTTTCTTGTATCTACGAACGCCAGAATGCATAAAATTGACCTAAACGTCTCCTTTTCCTATTCTGAGTCGATTCTGCATGCTTTAAGTGTGTTTGGTGGCTCAGAACCATCAAAAAACGTTGAAATATAGTTCAAATTCAATAAAAATCGACAAAAATACAGTTTCTAGCTAAAATTTGATGGTTTCGTTGCACTTTCCGAGCCCGTAGGGTATCTGAGTGGCTTAAAAGTACAAGAAAACACTTCAAAAGTGATGTTTCTGAAGAATTTTAACAGTTTTCTTGTATCTACGAACGCCAGAATGCATAAAATTGACCTAAACGTCTCCTTTTCCTATTCTGAGTCGATTCTGCATGCTTTAAGTGTGTTTGGCGGCTGAGAACCATCAAAAAACGTTGAAATATAGTTCAAATTCAATAAAAATCGACAAAAATACAGTTTCTAGCTAAAATTTGATGGTTTCGTTGCACTTTCCGAGCCCGTAGGGTATCTGAGTGGCTTAAAAGTACAAGAAAACACTTCAAAAGCGACGTTTCTGAAGAATTTTAACAGTTTTCTTGTATCTACGAACGCCAGAATGCATAAAATTGACCTAAACGTCTCCTTTTCCTATTCTGAGTCGATTCTGCATGCTTTAAGTGTGTTTGGTGGCTCAGAACCATCAAAAAACGTTGAAATATAGTTCAAATTCAATAAAAATCGACAAAAATACAGTTTCTAGCTAAAATTTGATGGTTTCGTTGCACTTTCCGAGCCCGTAGGGTATCTGAGTGGCTTAAAAGTACAAGAAAACACTTCAAAAGTGACGTTTCTGAAGAATTTTAACAGTTTTCTTGTATCTACGAACGCCAGAATGCATAAAATTGACCTAAACGTCTCCTTTTCCTATTCTGAGTCGATTCTGCATGCTTTAAGTGTGTTTGGTGGCTCAGAACCATCAAAAAACGTTGAAATATAGTTCAAATTCAATAAAAATCGACAAAAATACAGTTTCTAGCTAAAATTTGATGGTTTCGTTGCACTTTCCGAGCCCGTAGGGTATCTGAGTGGCTTAAAAGTACAAGAAAACACTTCAAAAGTGACGTTTCTGAAGAATTTTAACAGTTTTCTTGTATCTACGAACGCCAGAATGCATAAAATTGACCTAAACGTCTCCTTTTCCTATTCTGAGTCGATTCTGCATGCTTTAAGTGTGTTTGGTGGCTCAGAACCATCAAAAAACGTTGAAATATAGTTCAAATTCAATAAAAATCGACAAAAATACAGTTTCTAGCTAAAATTTGATGGTTTCGTTGCACTTTCCGAGCCCGTAGGGTATCTGAGTGGCTTAAAAGTACAAGAAAACACTTCAAAAGTGACGTTTCTGAAGAATTTTAACAGTTTTCTTGTATCTACGAACGCCAGAATGCATAAAATTGACCTAAACGTCTCCTTTTCCTATTCTGAGTCGATTCTGCATGCTTTAAGTGTGTTTGGTGGCTCAGAACCATCAAAAAACGTTGAAATATAGTTCAAATTCAATAAAAATCGACAAAAATACAGTTTCTAGCTAAAATTTGATGGTTTCGTTGCACTTTCCGAGCCCGTTGGGTATCTGAGTGGCTTAAAAGTACAAGAAAACACTTCAAAAGTGACGTTTCTGAAGAATTTTAACAGTTTTCTTCTATCTACGAACGCCAGAATGCATAAAATTGACCTAAACGTCTCCTTTTCCTATTCTGAGTCGATTCTGCATGCTTTAAGTGTGTTTGGTGGCTCAGAATCATCAAAAAACTTTGAAATATAGTTCAAATTCAATAAAAATCGACAAAAATACAGTTTCTAGCTAAAATTTGATGGTTTCGTTGTACTTTCCGAGCCCGTAGGGTATCTGAGTGGCTTAAAAGTACAAGAAAACACTTCAAAAGTGACGTTTCTGAAGAATTTTAACAGTTTTCTTGTATCTACGAACGCCAGAATGCATAAAATTGACCTAAACGTCTCCTTTTCATATTCTGAGTCGATTCTGCATGCTTTAAGTGTGTTTGGTGGCTCAGAACCATCAAGAAACGTTGAAATATAGTTCAAATTCAATAAAAATCGACAAAAATACAGTTTCTAGCTAAAATTTGATGGTTTCGTTGCACTTTCCGAGCCCGTTGGGTATCTGAGTGGCTTAAAAGTACAAGAAAACACTTCAAAAGTGACGTTTCTGAAGAATTTTAACAGTTTTCTTGTATCTACGAACGCCAGAATGCATAAAATTGACCTAAACGTCTCCTTTTCCTATTCTGAGTCGATTCTGCATGCTTTAAGTGTGTTTGGTGGCTCAGAACCATCAAAAAACGTTGAAATATAGTTCAAATTCAATAAAAATCGACAAAAATACAGTTTCTAGCTAAAATTTGATGGTTTCGTTGCACTTTCCGAGCCCGTAGGGTATCTGAGTGGCTTAAAAGTACAAGAAAACACTTCAAAAGTGACGTTTCTGAAGAATTTTAACAGTTTTCTTGTATCTACGAACGCCAGAATGCATAAAATTGACCTAAACGTCTCCTTTTCCTATTCTGAGTCGATTGTGCATGCTTTAAGTGTGTTTGGTGGCTCAGAACCATCAAAAAACGTTGAAATATAGTTCAAATTCAATAAAAATCGACAAAAATACAGTTTCTAGCTAAAATTTGATGGTTTCGTTGCACTTTCCGAGCCCGTAGGGTATCTGAGTGGCTTAAAAGTACAAGAAAACACTTCAAAAGTGACGTTTCTGAAGAATTTTAACAGTTTTCTTGTATCTACGAACGCCAGAATGCATAAAATTGACCTAAACGTCTCCTTTTCCTATTCTGAGTCGATTCTGCATGCTTTAAGTGTGTTTGGTGGCTCAGAACCATCAAAAAACGTTGAAATATAGTTCAAATTCAATAAAAATCGACAAAAATACAGTTTCTAGCTAAAATTTGATGGTTTCGTTGCACTTTCCGAGCCCGTAGGGTATCTGAGTGGCTTAAAAGTACAAGAAAACACTTCAAAAGTGACGTTTCTGAAGAATTTTAACAGTTTTCTTGTATCTACGAACGCCAGAATGCATAAAATTGACCTAAACGTCTCCTTTTCCTATTCTGAGTCGATTCTGCATGCTTTAAGTGTGTTTGGTGGCTCAGAATCATCAAAAACGTTGAAATATAGTTCAAATTCAATAAAAATCGACAAAAATACAGTTTCTAGCTAAAATTTGATGGTTTCGTTGTACTTTCCGAGCCCGTTGGGTATCTGAGTGGCTTAAAAGTACAAGAAAACACTTCAAAAGTGACGTTTCTGAAGAATTTTAACAGTTTTCTTGTATCTACGAACGCCAGAATGCATAAAATTGACCTAAACGTCTCCTTTTCCTATTCTGAGTCGATTCTGCATGCTTTAAGTGTGTTTGGTGGCTCAGAACCATCAAAAAACGTTGAAATATAGTTCAAATTCAATAAAAATCGACAAAAATACAGTTTCTAGCTAAAATTTGATGGTTTCGTTGCACTTTCCGAGCCCGTAGGGTATCTGAGTGGCTTAAAAGTACAAGAAAACACTTCAAAAGTGACGTTTCTGAAGAGTTTTAACGGTTTTCTTGTATCTACGAACGCCAGAATGCATAAAATTGACCTAAACGTCTCCTTTTCCTATTCTGAGTCGATTCTGCATGCTTTAAGTGTGTTTGGTGGCTCAGAACCATCAAAAAACGTTGAAATATAGTTCAAATTCAATAAAAATCGACAAAAATACAGTTTCTAGCTAAAATTTGATGGTTTCGTTGCACTTTCCGAGCCCGTAGGGTATCTGAGTGGCTTAAAAGTACAAGAAAACACTTCAAAAGTGACGTTTCTGAAGAATTTTAACAGTTTTCTTGTATCTACGAACGCCAGAATGCATAAAATTGACCTAAACGTCTCCTTTTCCTATTCTGAGTCGATTCTGCATGCTTTAAGTGTGTTTGGTGGCTCAGAACCATCAAAAAACGTTGATATATAGTTCAAATTCAATAAAAATCGACAAAAATACAGTTTCTAGCTAAAATTTGATGGTTTCGTTGCACTTTCCGAGCCCGTAGGGTATCTGAGTGGCTTAAAAGTACAAGAAAACACTTCAAAAGTGACGTTTCTGAAGAATTTTAACAGTTTTCTTGTATCTACGAACGCCAGAATGCATAAAATTGACCTAAACGTCTCCTTTTCCTATTCTGAGTCGATTCTGCATGCTTTAAGTGTGTTTGGTGGCTCAGAACCATCAAAAAACGTTGAAATATAGTTCAAATTCAATAAAAATCGACAAAAATACAGTTTCTAGCTAAAATTTGATGGTTTCGTTGCACTTTCCGAGCCCGTAGGGTATCTGAGTGGCTTAAAAGTACAAGAAAACACTTCAAAAGTGACGTTTCTGAAGAATTTTAACAGTTTTCTTGTATCTACGAACGCCAGAATGCATAAAACTGACCTAAACGTCTCCTTTTCCTATTCTGAGTCGATTCTACATGCTTTAAGTGTGTTTGGTGGCTCAGAACCATCAAAAAATGTTGAAATATATTTCAAATTCAATAAAAATCGACAAAAATACAGTTTCTAACTAAAATTTGATGGTTTCGTTGCACTTTCCGAGCCCGTAGGGTATCTGAGTGGCTTAAAAGTACAAGAAAACACTTCAAAAGTGACGTTTCTGAAGAATTTTAACAGTTTTCTTGTATCTACGAACGCCAGAATGCATAAAATTGACCTAAACGTCTCCTTTTCCTATTCTGAGTCGATTCTGCATGCTTTAAGTGTGTTTGTTGGCTCAGAACTATCAAAAAACGTTGAAATATAGTTCAAATTCAATAAAAATCGACAAAAATACAGTTTCTAGCTAAAATTTGATGGTTTCGTTGCACTTTCCGAGCCCGTAGGGTATCTGAGTGGCTTAAAAGTACAAGAAAACACTTCAAAAGTGACGTTTCTGAAGAATTTTAACAGTTTTCTTGTATCTACGAACGCCAGAATGCATAAAATTGACCTAAACGTCTCCTTTTCCTATTCTGAGTCGATTCTGCATGCTTTAAGTGTGTTTGGTGGCTCAGAACCATCAAAAAACGTTGAAATATAGTTCAAATTCAATAAAAATCGACAAAAATACAGTTTCTAGCTAAAATTTGATGGTTTCGTTGCACTTTCCGAGCCCGTAGGGTATCTGAGTGGCTTAAAAGTACAAGAAAACACTTCAAAAGTGACGTTTCTGAAGAATTTTAACAGTTTTCTTGTATCTACGAACGCCAGAATGCATAAAATTGACCTAAACGTTTCCTTTTCCTATTCTGAGTCGATTCTGCATGCTTTAAGTGTGTTTGGTGGCTCAGAACAATCAAAAAACGTTGAAATATAGTTCAAATTCAATAAAAATCGACAAAAATACAGTTTCTAGCTAAAATTTGATGGTTTCGTTGCAGTTTCCGAGCCCGTAGGGTATCTGAGTGGCTTAAAAGTACAAGAAAACACTTCAAAAGTGACGTTTCTGAAGAATTTTAACTGTTTTCTTGTATCTACGAACGCCAGAATGCATAAAATTGACCTAAACGTCTCCTTTTCCTATTCTGAGTCGATTCTGCATGTTTTAAGTGTGTTTGGTGGCTCAGAACCATCAAAAAGCGTTGAAATATAGTTCAAATTCAATAAAAATCGACAAAAATACAGTTTCTAGCTAAAATTTGATGGTTTCGTTGCACTTTCCGAGCCCGTAGGGTATCTGACTGGCTTAAAAGTACAAGAAAACACTTCAAAAGTGACGTTTCTGAAGAATTTTAACAGTTTTCTTGTATCTACGAACGCCAGAATGCATAAAATTGACCTAAACGTCTCCTTTTCCTATTCTGAGTCGATTCTGCATGCTTTAAGTGTGTTTGGTGGCTCAGAACCATCAAAAAACGTTGAAATATAGTTCAAATTCAATAAAAATCGACAAAAATACAGTTTCTAGCTAAAATTTGATGGTTTCGTTGCACTTTCCGAGCCCGTAGGGTATCTGAGTGGCTTAAAAGTACAAGAAAACACTTCAAAAGTGACGTTTCTGAAGAATTTTAACAGTTTTCTTGTATCTACGAACGCCAGAATGCATAAAATTGACCTAAACGTTTCCTTTTCCTATTCTGAGTCGATTCTGCATGCTTTAAGTGTGTTTGGTGGCTCAGAACCATCAAAAAACGTTGAAATATAGTTCAAATTCAATAAAAATCGACAAAAATACAGTTTCTAGCTAAAATTTGATGGTTTCGTTGCAGTTTCCGAGCCCGTAGGGTATCTGAGTGGCTTAAAAGTACAAGAAAACACTTCAAAAGTGACGTTTCTGAAGAATTTTAACTGTTTTCTTGTATCTACGAACGCCAGAATGCATAAAATTGACCTAAACGTCTCCTTTTCCTATTCTGAGTCGATTCTGCATGTTTTAAGTGTGTTTGGTGGCTCAGAACCATCAAAAAACGTTGAAATATAGTTCAAATTCAATAAAAATCGACAAAAATACAGTTTCTAGCTAAAATTTGATGGTTTCGTTGCACTTTCCGAGCCCGTAGGGTATCTGAGTGGCTTAAAAGTACAAGAAAACACTTCAAAAGTGACGTTTCTGAAGAATTTTAACAGTTTTCTTGTATCTACGAACGCCAGAATGCATAAAATTGACCTAAACGTCTCCTTTTCCTATTCTGAGTCGATTCTGCATGCTTTAAGTGTGTTTGGTGGCTCAGAACCATCAAAAAACGTTGAAATATAGTTCAAATTCAATAAAAATCGACAAAAATACAGCTTCTAGCTAAAATTTGATGGTTTCGTTGCACTTTCCGAGCCCGTAGGGTATCTGAGTGGCTTAAAAGTACAAGAAAACACTTCAAAAGTGACGTTTCTGAAGAATTTTAACAGTTTTCTTGTATCTACGAACGCCAGAATGCACAAAATTGACCTAAACGTCTCCTTTTCCTATTCTGAGTCGATTCTGCATGCTTTAAGTGTGTTTGGTGGCTCAGAACCATCAAAAAACGTTGAAATATAGTTCAAATTCAATAAAAATCGACAAAAATACAGTTTCTAGCTAAAATTTGATGGTTTCGTTGCACTTTCCGAGCCCGTAGGGTATCTGAGTGGCTTAAAAGTACAAGAAAACACTTCAAAAGTGACGTTTCTGAAGAATTTTAACAGTTTTCTTGTATCTACGAACGCCAGAATGCATAAAATTGACCTAAACGTCTCCTTTTCCTATTCTGAGTCGATTCTGCATGCTTTAAGTGTGTTTGGTGGCTCAGAACCATCAAAAAACGTTGAAATATAGTTCAAATTCAATAAAAATCGACAAAAATACAGTTTCTAGCTAAAATTTGATGGTTTCGTTGCACTTTCCGAGCCCGTAGGGTATCTGAGTGGCTTAAAAGTACAAGAAAACACTTCAAAAGTGACGTTTCTGAAGAATTTTAACAGTTTTCTTGTATCTACGAACGCCAGAATGCATAAAATTGACCTAAACGTCTCCTTTTCCTATTCTGAGTCGATTCTGCATGCTTTAAGTGTGTTTGGTGGCTCAGAACCATCAAAAAACGTTGAAATATAGTTCAAATTCAATAAAAATCGACAAAAATACAGTTTCTAGCTAAAATTTGATGGTTTCGTTGCACTTTCCGAGCCCGTAGGGTATCTGAGTGGCTTAAAAGTACAAGAAAACACTTCAAAAGTGACGTTTCTGAAGAATTTTAACAGTTTTCTTGTATCTACGAACGCCAGAATGCATAAAATTGACCTAAACGTCTCCTTTTCCTATTCTGAGTCGATTCTGCATGCTTTAAGTGTGTTTGGTGGCTCAGAACCATCAAAAAACGTTGAAATATAGTTCAAATTCAATAAAAATCGACAAAAATACAGTTTCTAGCTAAAATTTGATGGTTTCGTTGCACTTTCCGAGCCCGTTGGGTATCTGAGTGGCTTAAAAGTACAAGAAAACACTTCAAAAGTGACGTTTCTGAAGAATTTTAACAGTTTTCTTCTATCTACGAACGCCAGAATGCATAAAATTGACCTAAACGTCTCCTTTTCCTATTCTGAGTCGATTCTGCATGCTTTAAGTGTGTTTGGTGGCTCAGAATCATCAAAAAACTTTGAAATATAGTTCAAATTCAATAAAAATCGACAAAAATACAGTTTCTAGCTAAAATTTGATGGTTTCGTTGTACTTTCCGAGCCCGTAGGGTATCTGAGTGGCTTAAAAGTACAAGAAAACACTTCAAAAGTGACGTTTCTGAAGAATTTTAACAGTTTTCTTGTATCTACGAACGCCAGAATGCATAAAATTGACCTAAACGTCTCCTTTTCATATTCTGAGTCGATTCTGCATGCTTTAAGTGTGTTTGGTGGCTCAGAACCATCAAGAAACGTTGAAATATAGTTCAAATTCAATAAAAATCGACAAAAATACAGTTTCTAGCTAAAATTTGATGGTTTCGTTGCACTTTCCGAGCCCGTTGGGTATCTGAGTGGCTTAAAAGTACAAGAAAACACTTCAAAAGTGACGTTTCTGAAGAATTTTAACAGTTTTCTTGTATCTACGAACGCCAGAATGCATAAAATTGACCTAAACGTCTCCTTTTCCTATTCTGAGTCGATTCTGCATGCTTTAAGTGTGTTTGGTGGCTCAGAACCATCAAAAAACGTTGAAATATAGTTCAAATTCAATAAAAATCGACAAAAATACAGTTTCTAGCTAAAATTTGATGGTTTCGTTGCACTTTCCGAGCCCGTAGGGTATCTGAGTGGCTTAAAAGTACAAGAAAACACTTCAAAAGTGACGTTTCTGAAGAATTTTAACAGTTTTCTTGTATCTACGAACGCCAGAATGCATAAAATTGACCTAAACGTCTCCTTTTCCTATTCTGAGTCGATTGTGCATGCTTTAAGTGTGTTTGGTGGCTCAGAACCATCAAAAAACGTTGAAATATAGTTCAAATTCAATAAAAATCGACAAAAATACAGTTTCTAGCTAAAATTTGATGGTTTCGTTGCACTTTCCGAGCCCGTAGGGTATCTGAGTGGCTTAAAAGTACAAGAAAACACTTCAAAAGTGACGTTTCTGAAGAATTTTAACAGTTTTCTTGTATCTACGAACGCCAGAATGCATAAAATTGACCTAAACGTCTCCTTTTCCTATTCTGAGTCGATTCTGCATGCTTTAAGTGTGTTTGGTGGCTCAGAACCATCAAAAAACGTTGAAATATAGTTCAAATTCAATAAAAATCGACAAAAATACAGTTTCTAGCTAAAATTTGATGGTTTCGTTGCACTTTCCGAGCCCGTAGGGTATCTGAGTGGCTTAAAAGTACAAGAAAACACTTCAAAAGTGACGTTTCTGAAGAATTTTAACAGTTTTCTTGTATCTACGAACGCCAGAATGCATAAAATTGACCTAAACGTCTCCTTTTCCTATTCTGAGTCGATTCTGCATGCTTTAAGTGTGTTTGGTGGCTCAGAATCATCAAAAAACGTTGAAATATAGTTCAAATTCAATAAAAATCGACAAAAATACAGTTTCTAGCTAAAATTTGATGGTTTCGTTGTACTTTCCGAGCCCGTTGGGTATCTGAGTGGCTTAAAAGTACAAGAAAACACTTCAAAAGTGACGTTTCTGAAGAATTTTAACAGTTTTCTTGTATCTACGAACGCCAGAATGCATAAAATTGACCTAAACGTCTCCTTTTCCTATTCTGAGTCGATTCTGCATGCTTTAAGTGTGTTTGGTGGCTCAGAACCATCAAAAAACGTTGAAATATAGTTCAAATTCAATAAAAATCGACAAAAATACAGTTTCTAGCTAAAATTTGATGGTTTCGTTGCACTTTCCGAGCCCGTAGGGTATCTGAGTGGCTTAAAAGTACAAGAAAACACTTCAAAAGTGACGTTTCTGAAGAATTTTAACGGTTTTCTTGTATCTACGAACGCCAGAATGCATAAAATTGACCTAAACGTCTCCTTTTCCTATTCTGAGTCGATTCTGCATGCTTTAAGTGTGTTTGGTGGCTCAGAACCATCAAAAAACGTTGAAATATAGTTCAAATTCAATAAAAATCGACAAAAATACAGTTTCTAGCTAAAATTTGATGGTTTCGTTGCACTTTCCGAGCCCGTAGGGTATCTGAGTGGCTTAAAAGTACAAGAAAACACTTCAAAAGTGACGTTTCTGAAGAATTTTAACAGTTTTCTTGTATCTACGAACGCCAGAATGCATAAAATTGACCTAAACGTCTCCTTTTCCTATTCTGAGTCGATTCTGCATGCTTTAAGTGTGTTTGGTGGCTCAGAACCATCAAAAAACGTTGATATATAGTTCAAATTCAATAAAAATCGACAAAAATACAGTTTCTAGCTAAAATTTGATGGTTTCGTTGCACTTTCCGAGCCCGTAGGGTATCTGAGTGGCTTAAAAGTACAAGAAAACACTTCAAAAGTGACGTTTCTGAAGAATTTTAACAGTTTTCTTGTATCTACGAACGCCAGAATGCATAAAATTGACCTAAACGGCTCCTTTTCCTATTCTGAGTCGATTCTGCATGCTTTAAGTGTGTTTGGTGGCTCAGAACCATCAAAAAACGTTGAAATATAGTTCAAATTCAATAAAAATCGACAAAAATACAGTTTCTAGCTAAAATTTGATGGTTTCGTTGCACTTTCCGAGCCCGTAGGGTATCTGAGTGGCTTAAAAGTACAAGAAAACACTTCAAAAGTGACGTTTCTGAAGAATTTTAACAGTTTTCTTGTATCTACGAACGCCAGAATGCATAAAACTGACCTAAACGTCTCCTTTTCCTATTCTGAGTCGATTCTACATGCTTTAAGTGTGTTTGGTGGCTCAGAACCATCAAAAAATGTTGAAATATATTTCAAATTCAATAAAAATCGACAAAAATACAGTTTCTAGCTAAAATTTGATGGTTTCGTTGCACTTTCCGAGCCCGTAGGGTATCTGAGTGGCTTAAAAGTACAAGAAAACACTTCAAAAGTGACGTTTCTGAAGAATTTTAACAGTTTTCTTGTATCTACGAACGCCAGAATGCATAAAATTGACCTAAACGTCTCCTTTTCCTATTCTGAGTCGATTCTGCATGCTTTAAGTGTGTTTGTTGGCTCAGAACTATCAAAAAACGTTGAAATATAGTTCAAATTCAATAAAAATCGACAAAAATACAGTTTCTAGCTAAAATTTGATGGTTTCGTTGCACTTTCCGAGCCCGTAGGGTATCTGAGTGGCTTAAAAGTACAAGAAAACACTTCAAAAGTGACGTTTCTGAAGAATTTTAACAGTTTTCTTGTATCTACGAACGCCAGAATGCATAAAATTGACCTAAACGTCTCCTTTTCCTATTCTGAGTCGATTCTGCATGCTTTAAGTGTGTTTGGTGGCTCAGAACCATCAAAAAACGTTGAAATATAGTTCAAATTCAATAAAAATCGACAAAAATACAGTTTCTAGCTAAAATTTGATGGTTTCGTTGCACTTTCCGAGCCCGTAGGGTATCTGAGTGGCTTAAAAGTACAAGAAAACACTTCAAAAGTGACGTTTCTGAAGAATTTTAACAGTTTTCTTGTATCTACGAACGCCAGAATGCATAAAATTGACCTAAACGTTTCCTTTTCCTATTCTGAGTCGATTCTGCATGCTTTAAGTGTGTTTGGTGGCTCAGAACCATCAAAAAACGTTGAAATATAGTTCAAATTCAATAAAAATCGACAAAAATACAGTTTCTAGCTAAAATTTGATGGTTTCGTTGCAGTTTCCGAGCCCGTAGGGTATCTGAGTGGCTTAAAAGTACAAGAAAACACTTCAAAAGTGACGTTTCTGAAGAATTTTAACTGTTTTCTTGTATCTACGAACGCCAGAATGCATAAAATTGACCTAAACGTCTCCTTTTCCTATTCTGAGTCGATTCTGCATGTTTTAAGTGTGTTTGGTGGCTCAGAACCATCAAAAAGCGTTGAAATATAGTTCAAATTCAATAAAAATCGACAAAAATACAGTTTCTAGCTAAAATTTGATGGTTTCGTTGCACTTTCCGAGCCCGTAGGGTATCTGACTGGCTTAAAAGTACAAGAAAACACTTCAAAAGTGACGTTTCTGAAGAATTTTAACAGTTTTCTTGTATCTACGAACGCCAGAATGCATAAAATTGACCTAAACGTCTCCTTTTCCTATTCTGAGTCGATTCTGCATGCTTTAAGTGTGTTTGGTGGCTCAGAACCATCAAAAAACGTTGAAATATAGTTCAAATTCAATAAAAATCGACAAAAATACAGTTTCTAGCTAAAATTTGATGGTTTCGTTGCACTTTCCGAGCCCGTAGGGTATCTGAGTGGCTTAAAAGTACAAGAAAACACTTCAAAAGTGACGTTTCTGAAGAATTTTAACAGTTTTCTTGTATCTACGAACGCCAGAATGCATAAAATTGACCTAAACGTTTCCTTTTCCTATTCTGAGTCGATTCTGCATGCTTTAAGTGTGTTTGGTGGCTCAGAACCATCAAAAAACGTTGAAATATAGTTCAAATTCAATAAAAATCGACAAAAATACAGTTTCTAGCTAAAATTTGATGGTTTCGTTGCAGTTTCCGAGCCCGTAGGGTATCTGAGTGGCTTAAAAGTACAAGAAAACACTTCAAAAGTGACGTTTCTGAAGAATTTTAACTGTTTTCTTGTATCTACGAACGCCAGAATGCATAAAATTGACCTAAACGTCTCCTTTTCCTATTCTGAGTCGATTCTGCATGTTTTAAGTGTGTTTGGTGGCTCAGAACCATCAAAAAACGTTGAAATATAGTTCAAATTCAATAGAAATCGACAAAAATACAGTTTCTAGCTAAAATTTGATGGTTTCGTTGCACTTTCCGAGCCCGTAGGGTATCTGAGTGGCTTAAAAGTACAAGAAAACACTTCAAAAGTGACGTTTCTGAAGAATTTTAACAGTTTTCTTGTATCTACGAACGCCAGAATGCATAAAATTGACCTAAACGTCTCCTTTTCCTATTCTGAGTCGATTCTGCATGCTTTAAGTGTGTTTGGTGGCTCAGAACCATCAAAAAACGTTGAAATATAGTTCAAATTCAATAAAAATCGACAAAAATACAGCTTCTAGCTAAAATTTGATGGTTTCGTTGCACTTTCCGAGCCCGTAGGGTATCTGAGTGGCTTAAAAGTACAAGAAAACACTTCAAAAGTGACGTTTCTGAAGAATTTTAACAGTTTTCTTGTATCTACGAACGCCAGAATGCACAAAATTGACCTAAACGTCTCCTTTTCCTATTCTGAGTCGATTCTGCATGCTTTAAGTGTGTTTGGTGGCTCAGAACCATCAAAAAACGTTGAAATATAGTTCAAATTCAATAAAAATCGACAAAAATACAGTTTCTAGCTAAAATTTGATGGTTTCGTTGCACTTTCCGAGCCCGTAGGGTATCTGAGTGGCTTAAAAGTACAAGAAAACACTTCAAAAGTGACGTTTCTGAAGAATTTTAACAGTTTTCTTGTATCTACGAACGCCAGAATGCATAAAATTGACCTAAACGTCTCCTTTTCCTATTCTGAGTCGATTCTGCATGCTTTAAGTGTGTTTGGTGGCTCAGAACCATCAAAAAACGTTGAAATATAGTTCAAATTCAATAAAAATCGACAAAAATACAGTTTCTAGCTAAAATTTGATGGTTTCGTTGCACTTTCCGAGCCCGTAGGGTACCTGAGTGGGTTAAAAGTACAAGAAAACACTTCAAAAGTGACGTTTCTGAAGAATTTTAACAGTTTTCTTGTATCTACGAACGCCAGAATGCATAAAATTGACCTAAACGTCTCCTTTTCCTATTCTGAGTCGATTCTGCATGCTTTAAGTGTGTTTGGTGGCTCAGAACCATCAAAAAACGTTGAAATATAGTTTTCTTGTAATTTTAAGCCACTCAGATACCCTACGGGCTCGGAAAGTGCAACGAAACCATCAAATTTTAGCTAGAAACTGTATTTTTGTCGATTTTTATTGAATTTGAACTATATTTCAACGTTTTTTGATGGTTCTGAGCCACCAAACACACTTCTTCAGAAACGTCACTTTTGAACTGTTTTCTTGTACTTTTAAGCCACTCAGATACCCTACGGGCTCGGAAAGTGCAACGAAACCATCAAATTTTAGCTAGAAACTGTATTTTTGTCGATTTTTATTGAATTTGAACTATATTTCAACGTTTTTTGATGGTTCTGAGCCACTAAACACACTTAAAGCATGCAGAATCGACTCAGAATAGGAAAAGGAGACGTTTAGGTCAATTTTATGCATTCTGGCGTTCGTAGATACAAGAAAACTGTTAAAATTCTTCAGAAACGTCACTTTTGAAGTGTTTTCTTGTACTTTTAAGCCACTCAGATACCCTACGGGCTCGGAAAGTGCAACGAAATCATCAAATTTTAGCTAGAAACTGTATTTTTGTCGATTTTTATTGAATTTGAACTATATTTCAACGTTTTTTGATGGTTCTGAGCCACCAAACACACTTAAAGCATGCAGAATCGACTCAGAATAGGAAAAGGAGAAGTTTAGGTCAATTTTATGCATTCTGGCGTTCGTAGATACAAGAAAACTGTTAAAATTCTTCAGAAACGTCACTTTTGAAGTGTTTTCTTGTACTTTTAAGCCACTCAGATACCCTACGGGCTCGGAAAGTGCAACGAAACCATCAAATTTTAGCTAGAAACTGTATTTTTGTCGATTTTTATTGAATTTGAACTATATTTCAACGTTTTTTGATGGTTCTGAGCCACCAAACACACTTAAAGCATGCAGAATCGACTCAGAATGGGAAAAGGAGACGTTTAGGTCAATTTTATGCATTCTGGCGTTCGTAGATACAAGAAAACTGTTAAAATTCTTCAGAAACGTCACTTTTGAAGTGTTTTCTTGTACTCTTAAGCCACTCAGATACCCTACGGGCTCGGAAAGTGCAACGAAACCATCAAATTTTAGCTAGAAACTGTATTTTTGTCGATTTTTATTGAATTTGAACTATATTTCAACGTTTTTTGATGGTTCTGAGCCACCAAACACACTTAAAGCATGCAGAATCGACTCAGAATAGGAAAAGGAGACGTTTAGGTCAATTTTATGCATTCTGGCGTTCGTAGATACAAGAAAACTGTTAAAATTCTTCAGAAACGTCACTTTTGAAGTGTTTTCTTGTACTTTTAAGCCACTCAGATACCCTACGGGCTCGGAAAGTGCAACGAAACCATCAAATTTTAGCTAGAAACTGTATTTTTGTCGATTTTTATTGAATTTGAACTATATTTCAACGTTTTTTGATGGTTCTGAGCCACCAAACACACTTAAAGCATGCAGAATCGACTCAGAATAGGAAAAGGAGAAGTTTAGGTCAATTTTATGCATTCTGGCGTTCGTAGATACAAGAAAACTGTTAAAATTCTTCAGAAACGTCACTTTTGAAGTTTTTTCTTGTACTTTTAAGCCACTCAGATACCCTACGGGCTCGGAAAGTGCAACGAAACCATCAAATTTTAGCTAGAAACTGTATTTTTGTCGATTTTTATTGAATTTGAACTATATTTCAACGTTTTTTGATGGTTCTGAGCCACCAAACACACTTAAAGCATGCAGAATCGACTCAGAATAGGAAAAGGAGACGTTTAGGTCAATTTTATGCATTCTGGCGTTCGTAGATACAAGAAAACTGTTAAAATTCTTCAGAGACGTCACTTTTGAAGTGTTTTCTTGTACTTTTAAGCCACTCAGATACCCTACGGGCTCGGAAAGTGCAACGAAACCATCAAATTTTAGCTAGAAACTGTATTTTTGTCGATTTTTATTGAATTTGAACTATATTTCAACGTTTTTTGATGGTTCTGAGCCACCAAACACACTTAAAGCATGCAGAATCGACTCAGAATAGGAAAAGGAGACGTTTAGGTCAATTTTATGCATTCTGGCGTTCGTAGATACAAGAAAACTGTTAAAATTCTTCAGAAACGTCACTTTTGAAGTGTTTTCTTGTACTTTTAAGCCACTCAGATACCCTACGGGCTCGGAAAGTACAACGAAACCATCAAATTTTAGCTAGAAACTGTATTTTTGTCGATTTTTATTGAATTTGAACTATATTTCAACGTTTTTTGATGATTCTGAGCCACCAAACACACTTAAAGCATGCAGAATCGACTCAGAATAGGAAAAGGAGACGTTTAGGTCAATTTTATGCATTCTGGCGTTCGTAGATACAAGAAAACTGTTAAAATTCTTCAGAAACGTCACTTTTGAAGTGTTTTCTTGTACTTTTAAGCCACTCAGATACCCTACGGGCTCGGAAAGTGCAACGAAACCATCAAATTTTAGCTAGAAACTGTATTTTTGTCGATTTTTATTGAATTTGAACTATATTTCAACGTTTTTTGATGGTTCTGAGCCACCAAACACACTTAAAGCATGCAGAATCGACTCAGAATAGGAAAAGGAGACGTTTAGGTCAATTTTATGCATTCTGGCGTTCGTAGATACAAGAAAACTGTTAAAATTCTTCAGAAACGTCAGTTTTGAAGTGTTTTCTTGTACTTTTAAGCCACTCAGATACCCTACGGGCTCGGAAAGTGCAACGAAACCATCAAATTTTAGCTAGAAACTGTATTTTTGTCGATTTTTATTGAATTTGAACTATATTTCAACGTTTTTTGATGATTCTGAGCCACCAAACACACTTAAAGCATGCAGAATCGACTCAGAATAGGAAAAGGAGACGTTTAGGTCAATTTTATGCATTCTGGCGTTCGTAGATACAAGAAAACTGTTAAAATTCTTCAGAAACGTCACTTTTGAAGTGTTTTCTTGTACTTTTAAGCCACTCAGATACCCTACGGGCTCGGAAAGTGCAACGAAACCATCAAATTTTAGCTAGAAACTGTATTTTTGTCGATTTTTATTGAATTTGAACTATATTTCAACGTTTTTTGATGGTTCTGAGCCACCAAACACACTTAAAGCATGCAGAATCGACTCAGAATAGGAAAGGGAGACGTTTAGGTCAATTTTATGCATTCTGGCGTTCGTAGATACAAGAAAACTGTTAAAATTCTTCAGAAACGTCACTTTTGAAGTGTTTTCTTGTACTTTTAAGCCAATTCAGATACCCTACGGGCTCGGAAAATGCAACGAAACCATCAAATTTTAGCTAGAAACTGTATTTTTGTCGATTTTTATTGAATTTGAACTATATTTCAACGTTTTTTGATGGTTCTGAGCCACCAAACACACTTAAAGCATGCAGAATCGACTCAGAATAGGAAAAGGAGACGTTTAGGTCAATTTTATGCATTCTGGCGTTCGTAGATACAAGAAAACTGTTAAAATTCTTCAGAAACGTCACTTTTGAAGTGTTTTCTTGTACTTTTAAGCCACTCAGATACCCTACGGGCTCGGAAAGTGCAACGAAACCATCAAATTTTAGCTAGAAACTGTATTTTTGTCGATTTTTATTGAATTTGAACTATATTTCAACGTTTTTTGATGGTTCTGAGCCACCAAACACACTTAAAGCATGCAGAATCGACTCAGAATAGGAAAAGGAGACGTTTAGGTCAATTTTATGCATTCTGGCGTTCGTAGATACAAGAAAACTGTTAAAATTTTTCAGAAACGTCACTTTTGAAGTATTTTCTTGTACTTTTAAGCCACTCAGATACCCAACGGGCTCGGAAAGTGCAACGAAACCATCAAATTTTAGCTAGAAACTGTATTTTTGTCGATTTTTATTGAATTTGAACTATATTTCAACGTTTTTTGATGGTTCTGAGCCACCAAACACACTTAAAGCATGCAGAATCGACTCAGAATAGGAAAAGGAGACGTTTAGGTCAATTTTATGCATTCTGGCGTTCGTAGATACAAGAAAACTGTTAAAATTCTTCAGAAACGTCACTTTTGAAGTGTTTTCTTGTAATTTTAAGCCACTCAGATACCCTACGGGCTCGGAAAGTGCAACGAAACCATCAAATTTTAGCAAGAAACTGTATTTTTGTCGATTTTTATAAAATTTGAACTATATTTCAACGTTTTTTGATGGTTCTGAGCCACCAAACACACTTAAAGCATGCAGAATCGACTCAGAATAGGAAAGGGAGACGTTTAGGTCAATTTTATGCATTCTGGCGTTCGTAGATACAAGAAAACTGTTAAAATTCTTCAGAAACGTCACTTTTGAAGTGTTTTCTTGTACTTTTAAGCCACTCGGATACCCTACGGGCTCGGAAAGTGCAACGAAACCATCAAATTTTAGCTAGAAACTGTATTTTTGTCGATTTTTATTGAATTTGAACTATATTTCAACGTTTTTTGATGGTTCTGAGCCACCAAACACACTTAAAGCATGCAGAATCGACTCAGAATAGGAAAAGGAGACGTTTAGGTCAATTTTATGCATTCTGGCGTTCGTAGATACAAGAAAACTGTTAAAATTCTTCAGAAACGTCACTTTTGAAGTGTTTTCTTGTACTTTTAAGCCACTCAGATACCCTACGGGCTCGGAAAGTGCAACGAAACCATCAAATTTTAGCTAGAAACTGTATTTTTGTCGATTTTTATTGAATTTGAACTATATTTCAACGTTTTTTGATGGTTCAGAGCCACCAAACACACTTAAAGCATGCAGAATCGACTCAGAATAGGAAAAGGAGACGTTTAGGTCAATTTTATGCATTCTGGCGTTCGTAGATACAAGAAAACTGTTAAAATTCTTCAGAAACGTCACTTTTGAAGTGTTTTCTTGTACTTTTAAGCCAATCAGATACCCTACGGGCTCGGAAAGTGCAACGAAACCATCAAATTTTAGCTAGAAACTGTATTTTTGTCGATTTTTATTGAATTTGAACTATATTTCAACGTTTTTTGATGGTTCTGAGCCACCAAACACACTTAAAGCATGCAGAATCGACTCAGAATAGGAAAAGGAGACGTTTAGGTCAATTTTATGCATTCTGGCGTTCGTAGATACAAGAAAACTGTTAAAATTCTTCAGAAACGTCACTTTTGAAGTGTTTTCTTGTAATTTTAAGCCACTCAGATACCCTACGGGCTCGGAAAGTGCAACGAAACCATCAAATTTTAGCTAGAAACTGTATTTTTGTCGATTTTTATTGAATTTGAACTATATTTCAACGTTTTTTGATGGTTCTGAGCCACCAAACACACTTAAAGCATGCAGAATCGACTCAGAATAGGAAAAGGAGACGTTTAGGTCAATTTTATGCATTCTGGCGTTCGTAGATACAAGAAAACTGCTAAAATTCTTCAGAAACGTCACTTTTGAAGTGTTTTCTTGTACTTTTAAGCCACTCAGATACCCTACGGGCTCGGAAAGTGCAACGAAACCATCAAATTTTAGCTAGAAACGGTATTTTTGTCGATTTTTATTGAATTTGAACTATATTTCAACGTTTTTTGATGGTTCTGAGCCACCAAACACACTTAAAGCATGCAGAATCGACTCAGAATAGGAAAGGGAGACGTTTAGGTCAATTTTATGCATTCTGGCGTTCGTAGATACAAGAAAACTGTTAAAATTCTTCAGAAACGTCACTTTTGAAGTGTTTTCTTGTACTTTTAAGCCACTCAGATACCCTACGGGCTCGGAAAATGCAACGAAACCATCAAATTTTAGCTAGAAACTGTATTTTTGTCGATTTTTATTGAATTTGAACTATATTTCAACGTTTTTTGATGGTTCTGAGCCACCAAACACACTTAAAGCATGCAGAATCGACTCAGAATAGGAAAAGGAGACGTTTAGGTCAATTTTATGCATTCTGGCGTTCGTAGATACAAGAAAACTGTTAAAATTCTTCAGAAACGTCACTTTTGAAGTGTTTTCTTGTACTTTTAAGCCACTCAGATACCCTACGGGCTCGGAAAGTGCAACGAAACCATCAAATTTTAGCTAGAAACTGTATTTTTGTCGATTTTTATTGAATTTGAACTATATTTCAACGTTTTTTGATGGTTCTGAGCCACCAAACACACTTAAAGCATGCAGAATCGACTCAGAATAGGAAAGGGAGACGTTTAGGTCAATTTTATGCATTCTGGCGTTCGTAGATACAAGAAAACTGTTAAAATTCTTCAGAAACGTCACTTTTGAAGTGTTTTCTTGTACTTTTAAGCCACTCAGATACCCTACGGGCTCGGAAAGTGCAACGAAACCATCAAATTTTAGCTAGAAACTGTATTTTTGTCGATTTTTATTGAATTTGAACTATATTTCAACGTTTTTTGATGGTTCTGAGCCACCAAACACACTTAAAGCATGCAGAATCGACTCAGAATAGGAAAAGGAGACGTTTAGGTCAATTTTATGCATTCTGGCGTTCGTAGATACAAGAAAACTGTTAAAATTCTTCAGAAACGTCACTTTTGAAGTGTTTTCTTGTACTTTTAAGCCACTCAGATACCCTACGGGCTCGGAAAGTGCAACGAAACCATCAAATTTTAGCTAGAAACTGTATTTTTGTCGATTTTTATTGAATTTGAACTATATTTCAACGTTTTTTGATGGTTCAGAGCCACCAAACACACTTAAAGCATGCAGAATCGACTCAGAATAGGAAAAGGAGACGTTTAGGTCAATTTTATGCATTCTGGCGTTCGTAGATACAAGAAAACTGTTAAAATTCTTCAGAAACGTCACTTTTGAAGTGTTTTCTTGTACTTTTAAGCCACTCAGATACCCAACGGGCTCGGAAAGTGCAACGAAACCATCAAATTTTAGCTAGAAACTGTATTTTTGTCGATTTTTATTGAATTTGAACTATATTTCAACGTTTTTTGATGGTTCTGAGCCACCAAACACACTTAAAGCATGCAGAATCGACTCAGAATAGGAAGAGGAGACGTTTAGGTCAATTTTATGCATTCTGGCGTTCGTAGATACAAGAAAACTGTTAAAATTCTTCAGAAACGTCACTTTTGAAGTGTTTTCTTGTAATTTTAAGCCACTCAGATACCCTACGGGCTCGGAAAGTGCAACGAAACCATCAAATTTTAGCTAGAAACTGTATTTTTGTCGATTTTTATTGAATTTGAACTATATTTCAACGTTTTTTGATGGTTCTGAGCCACCAAACACACTTAAAGCATGCAGAATCGACTCAGAATAGGAAAAGGAGACGTTTAGGTCAATTTTATGCATTCTGGTGTTCGTAGATACAAGAAAACTGTTAAAATTCTTCAGAAACGTCACTTTTGAAGTGTTTTCTTGTACTTTTAAGCCACTCAGATACCCTACGGGCTCGGAAAGTGCAACGAAACCATCAAATTTTAGCTAGAAACTGTATTTTTGTCGATTTTTATTGAATTTGAACTATATTTCAAAGTTTTTTGATGGTTCTGAGCCACCAAACACACTTAAAGCATGCAGAATCGACTCAGAATAGGAAAAGGAGACGTTTAGGTCAATTTTATGCATTCTGGCGTTCGTAGATACAAGAAAACTGTTAAAATTCTTCAGAAACGTCACTTTTGAAGTGTTTTCTTGTACTTTTAAGCCACTCAGATACCCAACGGGCTCGGAAAGTGCAACGAAATCATCAAATTTTAGCTAGAAACTGTATTTTTGTCGATTTTTATTGAATTTGAACTATATTGCAACATTTTTTGATGGTTCTGAGCCACCAAACACACTTAAAGCATGCAGAATCTACTCAGAATAGGAAAAGGAGACGTTTAGGTCAATTTTATGCATTCTGGCGTTCGTAGATACAAGAAAACTGTTAAAATTCTTCAGAAACGTCACTTTTGAAGTGTTTTCTTGTACATTTAAGCCACTCAGATACCCTACGGGCTCGGAAAGTGCAACGAAACCATCAAATTTTAGCTAGAAACTGTATTTTTGTCGATTTTTATTGAATTTGAACTATATTTCAACGTTTTTTGATGGTTCTGAGCCACCAAACACACTTAAAGCATGCAGAATCGACTCAGAATAGGAAAAGGAGACGTTTAGGTCAATTTTATGCATTCTGGCGTTCGTAGATACAAGAAAACTGTTAAAATTCTTCAGAAACGTCACTTTTGAAGTGTTTTCTTGTACTTTTAAGCCACTCAGATACCCAACGGGCTCGGAAAGTGCAACGAAACCATCAAATTTTAGCTAGAAACTGTATTTTTGTCGATTTTTATTGAATTTGAACTATATTTCAACGTTTTTTGATGGTTCTGAGCCACCAAACACACTTAAAGCATGCAGAATCGACTCCGAATAGGAAAAGGAGACGTTTAGGTCAATTTTATGCATTCTGGCTTTCGTAGATACAAGAAAACTGTTAAAATTCTTCAGAAACGTCACTTTTGAAGTGTTTTCTTGTACTTTTAAGCCACTCAGATACCCTACGGGCTCGGAAAGTGCAACGAAACCATCAAATTTTAGCTAGAAACTGTATTTTTGTCGATTTTTATTGAATTTGAACTATATTTCAACGTTTTTTGATGGTTCTGAGCCACCAAACACACTTAAAGCATGCAGAATCGACTCAGAATAGGAAAAGGAGACGTTGAAATATAGTTCAAATTCAATAAAAATCGACAAAAATACAGTTTCTAGCTAAAATTTGATGGTTTCGTTGCACTTTCCGAGCCCGTAGGGTATCTGAGTGGCTTAAAAGTACAAGAAAACACTTCAAAAGTGACGTTTCTGAAGAATTTTAACAGTTTTCTTGTATCTACGAACGCCAGAATGCATAAAATTGACCTAAACGTCTCCTTTTCCTATTCTGAGTCGATTCTGCATGCTTTAAGTGTGTTTGGTGGCTCAGAACCATCAAAAAACGTTGAAATATAGTTCAAATTCAATAAAAATCGACAAAAATACAGTTTCTAGCTAAAATTTGATAGTTTCGTTGCACTTTCCGAGCCCGTAGGGTATCTGAGTGGCTTAAAAGTACAAGAAAACACTTCAAAAGTGACGTTTCTGAAGAATTTTAACAGTTTTCTTGTATCTACGAACGCCAGAATGCATAAAATTGACCTAAACGTCTCCTTTTCCTATTCTGAGTCGATTCTGCATGCTTTAAGTGTGTTTGGTGGCTCAGAACCATCAAAAAACGTTGAAATATAGTTCAAATTCAATAAAAATCGACAAAAATACAGTTGCTAGCTAAAATTTGATGGTTTCGTTGCACTTTCCGAGCCCGTAGGGTATCTGAGTGGCTTAAAAGTACAAGAAAACACTTCAAAAGTGACGTTTCTGAAGAATTTTAACAGTTTTCTTGTATCTACGAACGCCAGAATGCATAAAATTGACCTAAACGTCTCCTTTTCCTATTCGGAGTCGATTCTGCATGCTTTAAGTGTGTTTGGTGGCTCAGAACCATCAAAAAACGTTGAAATATAGTTCAAATTCAATAAAAATCGACAAAAATACAGTTTCTAGCTAAAATTTGATGGTTTCGTTGCACTTTCCGAGTCCGTAGGGTATCTGAATGGCTTAAAAGTACAAGAAAACACTTCAAAAGTGACGTTTCTGAAGAATTTTAACAGTTTTCTTGTATCTACGAACGCCAGAATGCATAAAATTGAGACGTTTAGGTCAATTTTATGCATTCTGGCGTTCGTAGATACAAGAAAACTGTTAAAATTCTTCAGAAACGTCACTTTTGAAGTGTTTTCTTGTACTTTTAAGCCATTCAGATACCCTACGGGCTCGGAAAGTGCAACGAAACCATCAAATTTTAGCTAGAAACTGTATTTTTGTCGATTTTTATTGAATTTGAACTATATTTCAACGTTTTTTGATGGTTCTGAGCCACCAAACACACTTAAAGCATGCAGAATCGACTCCGAATAGGAAAAGGAGACGTTTAGGTCAATTTTATGCATTCTGGCGTTCGTAGATACAAGAAAACTGTTAAAATTCTTCAGAAACGTCACTTTTGAAGTGTTTTCTTGTACTTTTAAGCCACTCAGATACCCTACGGGCTCGGAAAGTGCAACGAAACCATCAAATTTTAGCTAGAAACTGTATTTTTGTCGATTTTTATTGAATTTGAACTATATTTCAACGTTTTTTGATGGTTCTGAGCCACCAAACACACTTAAAGCATGCAGAATCGACTCAGAATAGGAAAAGGAGACGTTTAGGTCAATTTTATGCATTCTGGCGTTCGTAGATACAAGAAAACTGTTAAAATTCTTCAGAAACGTCACTTTTGAAGTGTTTTCTTGTACTTTAAGCCACTCAGATACCCTACGGGCTCGGAAAGTGCAACGAAACCATCAAATTTTAGCTAGAAACTGTATTTTTGTCGATTTTTATTGAATTTGAACTATATTTCAACGTTTTTTGATGGTTCTGAGCCACCAAACACACTTAAAGCATGCAGAATCGACTCAGAATAGGAAAAGGAGACGTTTAGGTCAATTTTATGCATTCTGGCGTTCGTAGACACAAGAAAACTGTTAAAATTCTTCAGAAACGTCACTTTTGAAGTGTTTTCTTGTACTTTTAAGCCACTCAGATACCCTACGGGCTCGGAAAGTGCAACGAAACCATCAAATTTTAGCTAGAAACTGTATTTTTGTCGATTTTTATTGAATTTGAACTATATTTCAACGTTTTTGATAGTTCTGAGCCACCAAACACACTTAAAGCATGCAGAATCGACTCAGAATAGGAAAAGGAGACGTTTAGGTCAATTTTATGCATTCTGGCGTTCGTAGATACAAGAAAACTGTTAAAATTCTTCAGAAACGTCACTTTTGAAGTGTTTTCTTGTACTTTTAAGCCACTCAGATACCCTACGGGCTCGGAAAGTGCAACGAAACCATCAAATTTTAGCTAGAAACTGTATTTTTGTCGATTTTTATTGAATTTGAACTATATTTCAACATTTTTTGATGGTTCTGAGCCACCAAACACACTTAAAGCATGCAGAATCGACTCAGAATAGGAAAAGGAGACGTTTAGGTCAATTTTATGCATTCTGGCGTTCGTAGATATAAGAAAACTGTTAAAATTCTTCAGAAACGTCACTTTTGAAGTGTTTTCTTGTACTTTTAAGCCACTCAGATACCCTACGGGCTTGGAAAGTGCAACGAAACCATCAAATTTTAGCTAGAAACTGTATTTTTGTCGATTTTTATTGAATTTGAACTATATTTCAACGTTTTTTGATGGTTCTGAGCCACCAAACACACTTAAAGCATGCAGAATCGACTCAGAATAGGAAAAGGAGACGTTTAGGTCAATTTTATGCATTCTGGCGTTCGTAGATACAAGAAAACTGTTAAAATTCTTCAGAAACGTCACTTTTGAAGAGTTTTCTTGTACTTTTAAGCCACTCAGATACCCTACGGGCTCGGAAAGTGCAACGAAACCATCAAATTTTAGCTAGAAACTGTATTTTTGTCGATTTTTATTGAATTTGAACTATATTTCAACGTTTTTTGATGGTTCTGAGCCACCAAACACACTTAAAGCATGCAGAATCGACTCAGAATAGGAAAAAGAGACGTTTAGGTCAATTTTATGCATTCTGGCGTTCGTAGATACAAGAAAACTGTTGAAATTCTTCAGAAACGTCACTTTTGAAGTGTTTTCTTGTACTTTTAAGCCACTCAGATACCCTACGGGCTCGGAAAGTGCAACGAAACCATCAAATTTTAGCTAGAAACTGTATTTTTGTCGATTTTTATTGAATTTGAACTATATTTCAACGTTTTTTGATGGTTCTGAGCCACCAAACACACTTAAAGCATGCAGAATCGACTCAGAATAGGAAAAGGAGACGTTTAGGTCAATTTTATGCATTCTGGCGTTCGTAGATACAAGAAAACTGTTAAAATTCTTCAGAAACGTCACTTTGAAGTGTTTTCTTGTACTTTTAAGCCACTCAGATACCCTACGGGCTCGGAAAGTACAACGAAACCATCAAATTTTAGCTAGAAACTGTATTTTTGTCGATTTTTATTGAATTTGAACTATATTTCAACGTTTTTTGATGATTCTGAGCCACCAAACACACTTAAAGCATGCAGAATCGACTCAGAATAGGAAAAGGAGACGTTTAGGTCAATTTTATGCATTCTGGCGTTCGTAGATACAAGAAAACTGTTAAAATTCTTCAGAAACGTCACTTTTGAAGTGTTTTCTTGTACTTTTAAGCCACTCAGATACCCAACGGGCTCGGAAAGTGCAACGAAACCATCAAATTTTAGCTAGAAACTGTATTTTTGTCGATTTTTATTGAATTTGAACTATATTTCAACGTTTTTTGATGGTTCTGAGCCACCAAACACACTTAAAGCATGCAGAATCGACTCAGAATAGGAAAAGCAGACGTTTAGGTCAATTTTATGCATTCTGGCGTTCGTAGATACAAGAAAACTGTTAAAATTCTTCAGAAACGTCACTTTTGAAGTGTTTTCTTGTACTTTTAAGCCACTCAGATACCCTACGGGCTCGGAAAGTGCAACGAAACCATCAAATTTTAGCTAGAAACTGTATTTTTGTCGATTTTTATTGAATTTGAACTATATTTCAACGTTTTTTGATGGTTCTGAGCCACCAAACACACTTAAAGCATGCAGAATCGACTCAGAATAGGAAAAGGAGACGTTTAGGTCAATTTTATGCATTCTGGCGTTCGTAGATACAAGGAAACTGTTAAAATTCTTCAGAAACGTCACTTTTGAAGTGTTTTCTTGTACTTTTAAGCCACTCAGATACCCTACGGGCTCGAAAAGTGCAACGAAACCATCAAATTTTAGCTAGAAACTGTATTTTTGTCGATTTTTATTGAATTTGAACTATATTTCAACGTTTTTTGATGGTTCTGAGCCACCAAACACACTTAAAGCATGCAGAATCGACTCAGAATAGGAAAAGGAGACGTTTAGGTCAATTTTATGCATTCTGGCGTTCGTAGATACAAGAAAACTGTTAAAATTCTTCAGAAACGTCACTTTTGAAGTGTTTTCTTGTACTTTTAAGCCACTCAGATACCCTACGGGCTCGGAAAGTGCAACGAAACCATCAAATTTTAGCTAGAAACTGTATTTTTGTCGATTTTTATTGAATTTGAACTATATTTCAACGTTTTTTGATGGTTCTGAGCCACCAAACACACTTAAAGCATGCAGAATCGACTCAGAATAGGAAAAGGAGACGTTTAGGTCAATTTTATGCATTCTGGCGTTCGTAGATACAAGAAAACTGTTAAAATTCTTCAGAAACGTCACTTTTGAAGTGTTTTCTTGTACTTTTAAGCCACTCAGATACCCTACGGGCTCGGAAAGTGCAACGAAACCATCAAATTTTAGCTAGAAACTGTATTTTTGTCGATTTTTATTGAATTTGAACTATATTTCAACGTTTTTTGATGGTTCTGAGCCACCAAACACACTTAAAGCATGCAGAATCGACTCAGAATAGGAAAAGGAGACGTTTAGGTCAATTTAAGGCATTCTGGCGTTCGTAGATACAAGAAAACTGTTAAAATTCTTCAGAAACGTCACTTTTGAAGTGTTTTCTTGTACTTTTAAGCCACTCAGATACCCTACGGGCTCGGAAAGTGCAACGAAACCATCAAATTTTAGCAAGAAACTGTATTTTTGTCGATTTTTATTGAATTTGAACTATATTTCAACGTTTTTTGATGGTTCTGAGCCACCAAACACACTTAAAGTATGCAGAATCGACTCAGAATAGGAAAAGGAGACGTTTAGGTCAATTTTATGCATTCTGGCGTTCGTAGATACAAGAAAACTGTTAAAATTCTTCAGAAACGTCACTTTTGAAGTGTTTTCTTGTACTTTTAAGCCACTCAGATACCCTACGGGCTCGGAAAGTGCAACGAAACCATCAAATTTTAGCTAGAAACTGTATTTTTGTCGATTTTTATTGAATTTGAACTATATTTCAACGTTTTTTGATGGTTCTGAGCCACCAAACACACTTAAAGCATGCAGAATCGACTCAGAATAGGAAAAGGAGACGTTTAGGTCAATTTTATGCATTCTGGCGTTCGTAGATACAAGGAAACTGTTAAAATTCTTCAGAAACGTCACTTTTGAAGTGTTTTCTTGTACTTTTAAGCCACTCAGATACCCTACGGGCTCGGAAAGTGTAACGAAACCATCAAATTTTAGCTAGAAACTGTATTTTTGTGGATTTTTATTGAATTTGAACCATATTTCAACGTTTTTTGATGGTTCTGAGCCACCAAACACACTTAAAGTCTGCAGAATCGACTCAGAATAGGAAAAGGAGACGTTTAGGTCAATTTTATGCATTCTGGCGTTCGTAGATACAAGAAAACTGTTAAATTTCTTCAGAAACGTCACTTTTGAAGTGTTTTCTTGTACTTTTAAGCCACTCAGATACCCTACGGGGTCGGAAATGGCAACGAAACCATCAAATTTTAGCTAGAGACTGTATTTTTGTCGATTTTTTTTGAATTTGAACTATATTTCAACGTTTTTTGATGGTTCTGAGCCACCAAACACACTTAAAGCATGCAGAATCGACTCAGAATAGGAAAAGGAGACGTTTAGGTCAATTTTATGCATTCTGGCGTTCGTAGATACAAGAAAACTGTTAAAATTCTTCAGAAACGTCACTTTTTAAGTGTTTTCTTGTACTTTTAAGCCACTCAGATATCCTACGGGCTCGGAAAGTGCAACGAAACCATCAAATTTTAGCTAGAAACTGTATTTTTGTCGATTTTTATTGAATTTGAACTATATTTCAACGTTTTTTGATGGTTCTGAGCCACCAAACACATTTAAAGCATGCAGAATCGACTCAGAATAGGAAAAGGAGACGTTTAGGTCAATTTTATGCATTCTGGCGTTCGTAGATACAAGAAAACTGTTAAAATTCTTCAGAAACGTCACTTTTGAAGTGTTTTCTTGTACTTTTAAGCCACTCAGATACCCTACGGGCTCGGAAAGTGCAACGAAACCATCAAATTTTAGCTAGAAACTGTATTTTTGTCGATTTTTATTGAATTTGAACTATATTTCAACGTTTTTTGATGGTTCTGAGCCACCAAACACACTTAAAGCATGCAGAATCGACTCAGAATAGGAAAAGGAGACGTTTAGGTCAATTTTATGCATTCTGGCGTTCGTAGATACAAGGAAACTGTTAAAATTCTTCAGAAACGTCACTTTTGAAGTGTTTTCTTGTACTTTTAAGCCACTCAGATACCCTACGGGCTCGGAAAGTGCAACGAAACCATCAAATTTTAGCTAGAAACTGTTTTTTGTGGATTTTTATTGAATTTGAACTATATTTCAACGTTTTTTGATGGTTCTGAGCCACCAAACACACTTAAAGCATGCAGAATCGACTCAGAATAGGAAAAGGAGACGTTTAGGTCAATTTTATGCATTCTGGCGTTCGTAGATACAAGAAAACTGTTAAAATTCTTCAGAAACGTCACTTTTGAAGTGTTTTCTTGTACTTTTAAGCCACTCAGATACCCTACGGGGTCGGAAATGGCAACGAAACCATCAAATTTTAGCTAGAGACTGTATTTTTGTCGATTTTTATTGAATTTGAACTATATTTCAACGTTTTTTGATGGTTCTGAGCCACCAAACACACTTAAAGCATGCAGAATCGACTCAGAATAGGAAAAGGAGACGTTTAGGTCAATTTTATGCATTCTGGCGTTCGTAGATACAAGAAAACTGTTAAAATTCTTCAGAAACGTCACTTTTTAAGTGTTTTCTTGTACTTTTAAGCTACTCAGATATCCTACGGGCTCGGAAAGTGCAACGAAACCATCAAATTTTAGCTAGAAACTGTATTTTTGTCGATTTTTATTGAATTTGAACTATATTTCAACGTTTTTTGATGGTTCTGAGCCACCAAACACATTTAAAGCATGCAGAATCGACTCAGAATAGGAAAAGGAGACGTTTAGGTCAATTTTATGCATTCTGGCGTTCGTAGATACAAGAAAACTGTTAAAATTCTTCAGAAACGTCACTTTTGAAGTGTTTTCTTGGACTTTTAAGCCACTCAGATACCCTACGGGCTCGGAAAGTGCAACGAAACCATCAAATTTTAGCTAGAAACTGTATTTTTGTCGATTTTTATTGAATTTGAAATATATTTCAACGTTTTTTGATGGTTCTGAGCCACCAAACACACTTAAAGCATGCAGAATCGACTCAGAATAGGAAAAGGAGACGTTTAGGTCAATTTTATGCATTCTGGCGTTCGTAGATACAAGAAAACTGTTAAAATTCTTCAGAAACGTCACTTTTGAAGTGTTTTCTTGTACTTTTAAGCCACTCAGATACCCTACGGGCTCGGAAAGTGCAACGAAACCATCAAATTTTAGCTAGAAACTGTATTTTTGTCGATTTTTATTGAATTTGAACTATATTTCAACGTTTTTTGATGGTTCTGAGCCACCAAACACACTTAAAGCATGCAGAATCGACTCAGAATAGGAAAAGGAGACGTTTAGGTCAATTTTATGCATTCTGGCGTTCGTAGATACAAGAAAACTGTTAAAATTCTTCAGAAACGTCACTTTTGATGTGTTTTCTTGTACTTTTAAGCCACTCAGATACCCTACGGGCTCGGAAAGTGCAACGAAACCATCAAATTTTAGCTAGAAACTGTATTTTTGTCGATTTTTATTGAATTTGAACTATATTTCAACGTTTTTTGATGGTTCTGAGCCACCAAACACACTTAAAGCATGCAGAATCGACTCAGAATAGGAAAAGGAGACGTTTAGGTCAATTTTATGCATTCTGGCGTTCGTAGATACAAGAAAACTGTTAAAATTCTTCAGAAACGTCACTTTTGAAGTGTTTTCTTGTACTTTTAAGCCACTCAGAAACCCTACGGGCTCGGAAAGTGCAACGAAACCATCAAATTTTAGCTAGAAACTGTATTTTTGTCGATTTTCATTGAATTTGAACTATATTTCAACGTTTTTTGATGGTTCTGAGCCACCAAACACACTTAAAGCATGCAGAATCGACTCAGAATAGGAAAAGGAGACGTTTAGGTCAATTTTATGCATTCTGGCATTCGTAGATACAAGAAAACTGTTAAAATTCTTCAGAAACGTCACTTTTGAAGTGTTTTCTTGTACTTTTAAGCCACTCAGATACCCTACGGGCTCGGAAAGTGCAACGAAACCATCAAATTTTAGCTAGAAACTGTATTTTTGTCGATTTTTATTGAATTTGAACTATATTTCAACGTTTTTTGATGGTTCTGAGCCACCAAACACACTTAAAGCATGCAGAATCGACTCAGAATAGGAAAAGGAGACGTTTAGGTCAATTTTATGCATTCTGGCGTTCGTAGATACAAGAAAACTGTTAAAATTCTTCAGAAACGTCACTTTTGAAGTGTTTTCTTGTACTTTTAAGCCACTCAGATACCCTACGGGCTCGGAAAGTGCAACGAAACCATCAAATTTTAGCTAGAAACTGTATTTTTGTCGATTTTTATTGAATTTGAACTATATTTCAACGTTTTTTGATGGTTCTGAGCCACCAAACACACTTAAAGCATGCAGAATCGACTCAGAATAGGAAAAGGAGACGTTTAGGTCAATTTTATGCATTCTGGCGTTCGTAGATACAAGAAAACTGTTAAAATTCTTCAGAAACGTCACTTTTGAAGTGTTTTCTTGTACTTTTAAGCCACTCAGATACCCTACGGGCTCGGAAAGTGCAACGAAACCATCAAATTTTAGCTAGAAACTGTATTTTTGTCGATTTTTATTGAATTTGAACTATATTTCAACGTTTTTTGATGGTTCTGAGCCACCAAACACACTTAAATCATGCAGAATCGACTCAGAATAGGAAAAGGAGACGTTTAGGTCAATTTTATGCATTCTGGCGTTCGTAGATACAAGAAAACTGTTAAAATTCTTCAGAAACGTCACTTTTGAAGTGTTTTCTTGTACTTTCTAGCTAAAATTTGATGGTTTCGTTGCACTTTCCGAGCCCGTAGGGTATCTGAGTGGCTTAAAAGTACAAGAAAACACTTCAAAAGTGACGTTTCTGAAGAATTTTAACAGTTTTCTTGTATCTACGAACGCCAGAATGCATAAAATTGACCTAAACGTCTCCTTTTCCTATTCTGAGTCGATTCTGCATGCTTTAAGTGTGTTTGGTGGCTCAGAACCATCAAAAAACGTTGAAATATAGTTCAAATTCAATAAAAATCGACAAAAATACAGTTTCTAGCTAAAATTTGATGGTTTCGTTGCACTTTCCGAGCCCGTAGGGTATCTGAGTGGCTTAAAAATACAAGAAAACACTTCAAAAGTGACGTTTCTGAAGAATTTTAACAGTTTTCTTGTATCTACGAACGCCAGAATGCATAAAATTGACCTAAACGTCTCCTTTTCCTATTCTGAGTCGATTCTGCATGCTTTAAGTGTGTTTGGTGGCTCAGAACCATCAAAAAACGTTGAAATATAGTTCAAATTCAATAAAAATCGACAAAAATACAGTTTCTAGCTAAAATTTGATGGTTTCGTTGCACTTTCCGAGCCCGTAGGGTATCTGAGTGGCTTAAAAGTACAAGAAAACACTTCAAAAGTGACATTACTGAAGAATTTTAACAGTTTTCTTGTATCTACGAACGCCAGAATGCATAAAATTGACCTAAACGTCTCCTTTTCCTATTCTGAGTCGATTCTGCATGCTTTAAGTGTGTTTGGTGGCTCAGAACCATCAAAAAACGTTGAAATATAGTTCAAATTCAATGAAAATCGACAAAAATACAGTTTCTAGCTAAAATTTGATGGTTTCGTTGCACTTTCCGAGCCCGTAGGGTATCTGAGTGGCTTAAAAGTACAAGAAAACACTTCAAAAGTGACGTTTCTGAAGAATTTTAACAGTTTTCTTGTATCTACGAACGCCAGAATGCATAAAATTGACCTAAACGTCTCCTTTTCCTATTCTGAGTCGATTCTGCATGCTTTAAGTGTGTTTGGTGGCTCAGAACCATCAAAAAACGTTGAAATATAGTTCAAATTCAATAAAAATCGACAAAAATACAGTTTCTAGCTAAAATTTGATTGTTTCGTTGCACTTTCCGAGCCCGTTGGGTATCTGAGTGGCTTAAAAGTACAAGAAAACACTTCAAAAGTGACGTTTCTGAAGAATTTTAACAGTTTTCTTGTATCTACGAACGCCAGAATGCATAAAATTGACCTAAACGTCTCCTTTTCCTATTCTGAGTCGATTCTGCATGCTTTAAGTGTGTTTGGTGGCTCAGAACCATCAAAAAACGTTGAAATATAGTTCAAATTCAATAAAAATCGACAAAAATACAGTTTCTAGCTAAAATTTGATGGTTTCGTTGCACTTTCCGAGCCCGTAGGGTATCTGAGTGGCTTAAAAGTACAAGAAAACACTTCAAAAGTGACGTTTCTGAAGAATTTTAACAGTTTTCTTGTATCTACGAACGCCAGAATGCATAAAATTGACCTAAACGTCTCCTTTTCCTATTCTGAGTCGATTCTGCATGCTTTAAGTGTGTTTGGTGGCTCAGAACCATCAAAAAACGTTGAAATATAGTTCAAATTCAATAAAAATCGACAAAAATACAGTTTCTAGCTAAAATTTGATGGTTTCGTTGCACTTTCCGAGCCCGTAGGGTATCTGAGTGGCTTAAAAGTACAAGAAAACACTTCAAAAGTGACGTTTCTGAAGAATTTTAACAGTTTTCTTGTATCTACGAACGCCAGAATGCATAAAATTGACCTAAACGTCTCCTTTTCCTATTCTGAGTCGATTCTGCATGCTTTAAGTGTGTTTGGTGGCTCAGAACCATCAAAAAACGTTGAAATATAGTTCAAATTCAATAAAAATCGACAAAAATACAGTTTCTAGCTAAAATTTGATGGTTTCGTTGCACTTTCCGAGCCCGTAGGGTATCTGAGTGGCTTAAAAGTACAAGAAAACACTTCAAAAGTGACGTTTCTGAAGAATTTTAACAGTTTTCTTGTATCTACGAACGCCAGAATGCATAAAATTGACCTAAACGTCTCCTTTTCCTATTCTGAGTCGATTCTGCATGCTTTAAGTGTGTTTGGTGGCTCAGAACCATCAAAAAACGTTGAAATATAGTTCAAATTCAATAAAAATCGACAAAAATACAGTTTCTAGCTAAAATTTGATGGTTTCGTTGCACTTTCCGAGCCCGTAGGTTATCTGAGTGGCTTAAAAGTACAAGAAAACACTTCAAAAGTGACGTTTCTGAAGAATTTTAACAGTTTTCTTGTATCTACGAACGCCAGAATGCATAAAATTGACCTAAACGTCTCCTTTTCCTATTCTGAGTCGATTCTGCATGCTTTAAGTGTGTTTGGTGGCTCAGAACCATCAAAAAACGTTGAAATATAGTTCAAATTCAATAAAAATCGACAAAAATACAGTTTCTAGCTAAAATTTGATGGTTTCGTTGCACTTTCCGAGCCCGTAGGGTATCTGAGTGGCTTAAAAGTACAAGAAAACACTTCAAAAGTGACGTTTCTGAAGAATTTTAACAGTTTTCTTGTATCTACGAACGCCAGAATGCATAAAATTGACCTAAACGTCTCCTTTTCCTATTCTGAGTCGATTCTGCATGCTTTAAGTGTGTTTGGTGGCTCAGAACCATCAAAAAACGTTGAAATATAGTTCAAATTCAATAAAAATCGACAAAAATACAGTTTCTAGCTAAAATTTGATGGTTTCGTTGCACTTTCCGAGCCCGTAGGGTATCTGAGTGGCTTAAAAGTACAAGAAAACACTTCAAAAGTGACGTTTCTGAAGAATTTTAACAGTTTTCTTGTATCTACGAACGCCAGAATGCATAAAATTGACCTAAACGTCTCCTTTTCCTATTCTGAATCGATTCTGCATGCTTTAAATGTGTTTGGTGGCTCAGAACCATCAAAAAACGTTGAAATATAGTTCAAATTCAATAAAAATCGACAAAAATACAGTTTCTAGCTAAAATTTGATGGTTTCGTTGCACTTTCCGAGCCCGTAGGATATCTGAGTGGCTTAAAAGTACAAGAAAACACTTAAAAAGTGACGTTTCTGAAGAATTTTAACAGTTTTCTTGTATCTACGAACGCCAGAATGCATAAAATTGACCTAAACGTCTCCTTTTCCTATTCTGAGTCGATTCTGCATGCTTTAAGTGTGTTTGGTGGCTCAGAACCATCAAAAAACGTTGAAATATAGTTCAAATTCAATAAAAATCGACAAAAATACAGTCTCTAGCTAAAATTTGATGGTTTCGTTGCCATTTCCGACCCCGTTGGGTATCTGAGTGGCTTAAAAGTACAAGAAAACACTTCAAAAGTGACGTTTCTGAAGAATTTTAACAGTTTTCTTGTATCTACGAACGCCAGAATGCATAAAATTGACCTAAACGTCTCCTTTTCCTATTCTGAGTCGATTCTGCATGCTTTAAGTGTGTTTGGTGGCTCAGAACCATCAAAAAACGTTGAAATATAGTTCAAATTCAATAAAAATCCACAAAATACAGTTTCTAGCTAAAATTTGATGGTTTCGTTGCACTTTCCGAGCCCGTAGGGTATCTGAGTGGCTTAAAAGTACAAGAAAACACTTCAAAAGTGACGTTTCTGAAGAATTTTAACAGTTTCCTTGTATCTACGAACGCCAGAATGCATAAAATTGACCTAAACGTCTCCTTTTCCTATTCTGAGTCGATTCTGCATGCTTTAAGTGTGTTTGGTGGCTCAGAACCATCAAAAAACGTTGAAATATAGTTCAAATTCAATAAAAATCGACAAAAATACAGTTTCTAGCTAAAATTTGATGGTTTCGTTGCACTTTCCGAGCCCGTTGGGTATCTGAGTGGCTTAAAAGTACAAGAAAACACTTCAAAAGTGACGTTTCTGAAGAATTTTAACAGTTTTCTTGTATCTACGAACGCCAGAATGCATAAAATTGACCTAAACGTCTCCTTTTCCTATTCTGAGTCGATTCTGCATGCTTTAAATGTGTTTGGTGGCTCAGAACCATCAAAAAACGTTGAAATATAGTTCAAATTCAATAAAAATCGACAAAAATACAGTTTCTAGCTAAAATTTGATGGTTTCGTTGCACTTTCCGAGCCCGTAGGATATCTGAGTGGCTTAAAAGTACAAGAAAACACTTCAAAAGTGACGTTTCTGAAGAATTTTAACAGTTTTCTTGTATCTACGAACGCCAGAATGCATAAAATTGACCTAAACGTCTCCTTTTCCTATTCTGAGTCGATTCTGCATGCTTTAAGTGTGTTTGGTGGCTCAGAACCATCAAAAAACGTTGAAATATAGTTCAAATTCAATAAAAATCGACAAAAATACAGTCTCTAGCTAAAATTTGATGGTTTCGTTGCCATTTCCGACCCCGTAGGGTATCTGAGTGGCTTAAAAGTACAAGAAAACACTTCAAAAGTGACGTTTCTGAAGAATTTTAACAGTTTTCTTGTATCTACGAACGCCAGAATGCATAAAATTGACCTAAACGTCTCCTTTTCCTATTCTGAGTCGATTCTGCATGCTTTAAGTGTGTTTGGTGGCTCAGAACCATCAAAAAACGTTGAAATATAGTTCAAATTCAATAAAAATCCACAAAAATACAGTTTCTAGCTAAAATTTGATGGTTTCGTTGCACTTTCCGAGCCCGTAGGGTATCTGAGTGGCTTAAAAGTACAAGAAAACACTTCAAAAGTGACGTTTCTGAAGAATTTTAACAGTTTCCTTGTATCTACGAACGCCAGAATGCATAAAATTGACCTAAACGTCTCCTTTTCCTATTCTGAGTCGATTCTGCATGCTTTAAGTGTGTTTGGTGGCTCAGAACCATCAAAAAACGTTGAAATATAGTTCAAATTCAATAAAAATCGACAAAAATACAGTTTCTAGCTAAAATTTGATGGTTTCGTTGCACTTTCCGAGCCCGTAGGGTATCTGAGTGGCTTAAAAGTACAAGAAAACACTTCAAAAGTGACGTTTCTGAAGAATTTTAACAGTTTTCTTGTATCTACGAACGCCAGAATGCATAAAATTGACCTAAACGTCTCCTTTTCCTATTCTGAGTCGATTCTGCATACTTTAAGTGTGTTTGGTGGCTCAGAACCATCAAAAAACGTTGAAATATAGTTCAAATTCAATAAAAATCGACAAAAATACAGTTTCTAGCTAAAATTTGATGGTTTCGTTGCACTTTCCGAGCCCGTTGGGTATCTGAGTGGCTTAAAAGTACAAGAAAACACTTCAAAAGTGACGTTTCTGAAGAATTTTAACAGTTTTCTTGTATCTACGAACGCCAGAATGCATAAAATTGACCTAAACGTCTCCTTTTCCTATTCTGAGTCGATTCTGCATGCTTTAAGTGTGTTTGGTGGCTCAGAACCATCAAAAAACGTTGAAATATAGTTCAAATTCAATAAAAATCGACAAAAATACAGTTTCTAGCTAAAATTTGATGGTTTCGTTGCACTTTCCGAGCCCGTAGGGTATCTGAGTGGCTTAAAAGTACAAGAAAACACTTCAAAAGTGACGTTTCTGAAGAATTTTAACAGTTTTCTTGTATCTACGAACGCCAGAATGCATAAAATTGACCTAAACGTCTCCTTTTCCTATTCTGAGTCGATTCTGCATGCTTTAAGTGTGTTTGGTGGCTCAGAATCATCAAAAAACGTTGAAATATAGTTCAGATTCAATAAAAATCGACAAAAATACAGTTTCTAGCTAAAATTTGATGGTTTCGTTGTACTTTCCGAGCCCGTAGGGTATCTGAGTGGCTTAAAAGTACAAGAAAACACTTCAAAAGTGACGTTTCTGAAGAATTTTAACAGTTTTCTTGTATCTACGAACGCCAGAATGCATAAAATTGACCTAAACGTCTCCTTTTCCTATTCTGAGTCGATTCTGCATGCTTTAAGTGTGTTTGGTGGCTCAGAACCATCAAAAAACGTTGAAATATAGTTCAAATTCAATAAAAATCGACAAAAATACAGTTTCTAGCTAAAATTTGATGGTTTCGTTGCACTTTCCGAGCCCGTAGGGTATCTGAGTGGCTTAAAAGTACAAGAAAACACTTCAAAAGTGACGTTTCTGAAGAATTTTAACAGTTTTCTTGTATCTACGAACGCCAGAATGCATAAAATTGACCTAAACGTCTCCTTTTCCTATTCTGAGTCGATTCTGCATGCTTTAAGTGTGTTTGGTGGCTCAGAACCATCAAAAAACGTTGAAATATAGTTCAAATTCAATAAAAATCGACAAAAATACAGTTTCTAGCTAAAATTTGATGGTTTCGTTGCACTTTCCGAGCCCGTAGGTTATCTGAGTGGCTTAAAAGTACAAGAAAACACTTCAAAAGTGACGTTTCTGAAGAATTTTAACAGTTTTCTTGTATCTACGAACGCCAGAATGCATAAAATTGACCTAAACGTCTCCTTTTCCTATTCTGAGTCGATTCTGCATGCTTTAAGTGTGTTTGGTGGCTCAGAACCATCAAAAAACGTTGAAATATAGTTCAAATTCAATAAAAATCGACAAAAATACAGTTTCTAGCTAAAATTTGATGGTTTCGTTGCACTTTCCGAGCCCGTAGGGTATCTGAGTGGCTTAAAAGTACAAGAGAACACTTCAAAAGTGACGTTTCTGAAGAATTTTAACAGTTTTCTTATATCTACGAACGCCAGAATGCATAAAATTGACCTAAACGTCTCCTTTTCCTATTCTGAGTCGATTCTGCATGCTTTAAGTGTGTTTGGTGGCTCAGAACCATCAAAAAATGTTGAAATATAGTTCAAATTCAATAAAAATCGACAAAAATACAGTTTCTAGCTAAAATTTGATGGTTTCGTTGCACTTTCCGAGCCCGTAGGGTATCTGAGTGGCTTAAAAGTACAAGAAAACACTTCAAAAGTGACGTTTCTGAAGAATTTTAACAGTTTTCTTGTATCTACGAACGCCAGAATGCATAAAATTGACCTAAACGTCTCCTTTTCCTATTCTGAGTCGATTCTGCATGCTTTAAGTGTGTTTGGTGGCTCAGAACTATCAAAAAACGTTGAAATATAGTTCAAATTCAATAAAAATCGACAAAAATACAGTTTCTAGCTAAAATTTGATGGTTTCGTTGCACTTTCCGAGCCCGTAGGGTATCTGAGTGGCTTAAAAGTACAAGAAAACACTTCAAAAGTGACGTTTCTGAAGAATTTTAACAGTTTTCTTGTATCTACGAACGCCAGAATGCATAAAATCGACCTAAACGTCTCCTTTTCCTATTCTGAGTCGATTCTGCATGCTTTAAGTGTGTTTGGTGGCTCAGAACCATCAAAAAACGTTGAAATATAGTTCAAATTCAATAAAAATCGACAAAAATACAGTTTCTAGCTAAAATTTGTTGGTTTCGTTGCACTTTCCGAGCCCGTAGGGTATCTGAGTGGCTTAAAAGTACAAGAAAACACTTCAAAAGTGACGTTTCTGAAGAATTTTAACAGTTTTCTTGTATCTACGAACGCCAGAATGCATAAAATTGACCTAAACGTCTCCTTTTCCTATTCTGAGTCGATTCTGCATGCTTTAAGTGTGTTTGGTGGCTCAGAACCATCAAAAACCGTTGAAATATAGTTCAAATTCAATAAAAATCGACAAAAATACAGTTTCTAGCTAAAATTTGATGGTTTCGTTGCACTTTCCGAGCCCGTAGGGTATCTGAGTGGCTTAAAAGTACAAGAAAACACTTCAAAAGTGACGTTTCTGAAGAATTTTAACAGTTTTCTTGTATCTACGAACGCCAGAATGCATAAAATTGACCTAAACGTCTCCTTTTCCTATTCTGAGTCGATTCTGCATGCTTTAAGTGTGTTTGGTGGCTCAGAACCATCAAAAAACGTTGAAATATAGTTCAAATTCAATAAAAATCGACAAAAATACAGTTTCTAGCTAAAATTTGATGGTTTCGTTGCACTTTCCGAGCCCGTAGGGTATCTGAGTGGCTTAAAAGTACAAGAAAACACTTCAAAAGTGACGTTTCTGAAGAATTTTAACAGTTTTCTTGTATCTACGAACGCCAGAATGCATAAAATTGACCTAAACGTCTCCTTTTCCTATTCTGAGTCGATTCTGCATGCTTTAAGTGTGTTTGGTGGCTCAGAACCATCAAAAAACGTTGAAATATAGTTCAAATTCAATAAAAATCGACAAAAATACAGTTTCTAGCTAAAATTTGATGGTTTCGTTGCACTTTCCGAGCCCGTAGGGTATCTGAGTGGCTTAAAAGTACAAGAAAACACTTCAAAAGTGACGTTTCTGAAGAATTTTAACAGTTTTCTTGTATCTACGAAAGCCAGAATGCATAAAATTGACCTAAACGTCTCCTTTTCCTATTCTGAGTCGATTCTGCATGCTTTAAGTGTGTTTGGTGGCTCAGAACCATCAAAAAACGTTGAAATATAGTTCAAATTCAATAAAAATCGACAAAAATACAGTTTCTAGCTAAAATTTGATGGTTTCGTTGCACTTTCCGAGCCCGTAGGGTATCTGAGTGGCTTAAAAGTACAAGAAAACACTTCAAAAGTGACGTTTCTGAAGAATTTTAACAGTTTTCTTGTATCTACGAACGCCAGAATGCATAAAATTGACCTAAACGTCTCCTTTTCCTATTCTGAGTCGATTCTGCATGCTTTAAGTGTGTTTGGTGGCTCAGAACCATCAAAAAACGTTGAAATATAGTTCAAATTCAATAAAAATCGACAAAAATACAGTTTCTAGCTAAAATTTGATGGTTTCGTTGCACTTTCCGAGCCCGTAGGGTATCTGAGTGGCTTAAAAGTACAAGAAAACACTTCAAAAGTGACGTTTCTGAAGAATTTTAACAGTTTTCTTGTATCTACGAACGCCAGAATGCATAAAATTGACCTAAACGTCTCCTTTTCCTATTCTGAGTCGATTCTGCATGCTTTAAGTGTGTTTGGTGGCTCAGAACCATCAAAAAACGTTGAAATATAGTTCAAATTCAATAAAAATCGACAAAAATACAGTTTCTAGCTAAAATTTGATGGTTTCGTTGCACTTTCCGAGCCCGTAGGGTATCTGAGTGGCTTAAAAGTACAAGAAAACACTTCAAAAGTGACGTTTCTGAAGAATTTTAACAGTTTTCTTGTATCTACGAACGCCAGAATGCATAAAATTGACCTAAACGTCTCCTTTTCCTATTCTGAGTCGATTCTGCATGCTTTAAGTGTGTTTGGTGGCTCAGAACCATCAAAAAACGTTGAAATATAGTTCAAATTCAATAAAAATCGACAAAAATACAGTTTCTAGCTAAAATTTGATGGTTTCGTTGCACTTTCCGAGCCCGTAGGGTATCTGAGTGGCTTAAAAGTACAAGAAAACACTTCAAAAGTGACGTTTCTGAAGAATTTTAACAGTTTTCTTGTATCTACGAACGCCAGAATGCATAAAATTGACCTAAACGTCTCCTTTTCCTATTCTGAGTCGATTCTGCATGCTTTAAGTGTGTTTGGTGGCTCAGAACCATCAAAAAACGTTGAAATATAGTTCAAATTCAATAAAAATCGACAAAAATACAGTTTCTAGCTAAAATTTGATGGTTTCGTTGCACTTTCCGAGCCCGTAGGGTATCTGAGTGGCTTAAAAGTACAAGAAAACACTTCAAAAGTGACGTTTCTGAAGAATTTTAACAGTTTTCTTGTATCTACGAACGCCAGAATGCATAAAATTGACCTAAACGTCTCCTTTTCCTATTCTGAGTCGATTCTGCATGCTTTAAGTGTGTTTGGTGGCTCAGAACCATCAAAAAACGTTGAAATATAGTTCAAATTCAATAAAAATCGACAAAAATACAGTTTCTAGCTAAAATTTGATGGTTTCGTTGCACTTTCCGAGCCCGTAGGGTATCTGAGTGGCTTAAAAGTACAAGAAAACACTTCAAAAGTGACGTTTCTGAAGAATTTTAACAGTTTTCTTGTATCTACGAACGCCAGAATGCATAAAATTGACCTAAACGTCTCCTTTTCCTATTCTGAGTCGATTCTGCATGCTTTAAGTGTGTTTGGTGGCTCAGAACCATCAAAAAACGTTGAAATATAGTTCAAATTCAATAAAAATCGACAAAAATACAGTTTCTAGCTAAAATTTGATGGTTTCGTTGCACTTTCCGAGCCCGTAGGGTATCTGAGTGGCTTAAAAGTACAAGAAAACACTTCAAAAGTGACGTTTCTGAAGAATTTTAACAGTTTTCTTGTATCTACGAACGCCAGAATGCATAAAATTGACCTAAACGTCTCCTTTTCCTATTCTGAGTCGATTCTGCATGCTTTAAGTGTGTTTGGTGGCTCAGAACCATCAAAAAACGTTGAAATATAGTTCAAATTCAATAAAAATCGACAAAAATACAGTTTCTAGCTAAAATTTGATGGTTTCGTTGCACTTTCCGAGCCCGTAGGGTATCTGAGTGGCTTAAAAGTACAAGAAAACACTTCAAAAGTGACGTTTCTGAAGAATTTTAACAGTTTTCTTGTATCTACGAACGCCAGAATGCATAAAATTGACCTAAACGTCTCCTTTTCCTATTCTGAGTCGATTCTGCATACTTTAAGTGTGTTTGGTGGCTCAGAACCATCAAAAAATGTTGAAATATAGTTCAAATTCAATAAAAATCGACAAAAATACAGTTTCTAGCTAAAATTTGATGGTTTCGTTGCACTTTCCGAGCCCGTAGGGTATCTGAGTGGCTTAAAAGTACAAGAAAACACATCAAAAGTGACGTTTCTGAAGAATTTTAACAGTTTTCTTGTATCTACGAACGCCAGAATGCATAAAATTGACCTAAACGTCTCCTTTTCCTATTCTGAGTCGATTCTGCATGCTTTAAGTGTGTTTGGTGGCTCAGAACTATCAAAAAACGTTGAAATATAGTTCAAATTCAATAAAAATCGACAAAAATACAGTTTCTAGCTAAAATTTGATGGTTTCGTTGCACTTTCCGAGCCCGTAGGGTATCTGAGTGGCTTAAAAGTACAAGAAAACACTTCAAAAGTGACGTTTCTGAAGAATTTTAACAGTTTTCTTGTATCTACGAACGCCAGAATGCATAAAATTGACCTAAACGTCTCCTTTTCCTATTCGGAGTCGATTCTGCATGCTTTAAGTGTGTTTGGTGGCTCAGAACCATCAAAAAACGTTGAAATATAGTTCAAATTCAATAAAAATCCACAAAAATACAGTTTCTAGCTAAAATTTGATGGTTTCGTTGCACTTTCCGAGCCCGTAGGGTATCTGAGTGGCTTAAAAGTACAAGAAAACACTTCAAAAGTGACGTTTCTGAAGAATTTTAACAGTTTTCTTGTATCTACGAACGCCAGAATGCATAAAATTGACCTAAACGTCTCCTTTTCCTATTCTGAGTCGATTCTGCATGCTTTAAGTGTGTTTGGTGGCTCAGAACCATCAAAAAACGTTGAAATATAGTTCAAATTCAATAAAAATCGACAAAAATACAGTTTCTAGCTAAAATTTGATGGTTTCGTTGCACTTTCCGAGCCCGTAGGGTATCTGAGTGGCTTAAAAGTACAAGAAAACACTTCAAAAGTGACGTTTCTGAAGAATTTTAACAGTTTTCTTGTATCTACGAACGCCAGAATGCATAAAATTGACCTAAACGTCTCCTTTTCCTATTCTGAGTCGATTCTGCATGCTTTAAGTGTGTTTGGTGGCTCAGAACCATCAAAAAACGTTGAAATATAGTTCAAATTCAATAAAAATCGACAAAAATACAGTTTCTAGCTAAAATTTGATGGTTTCGTTGCACTTTCCGAGCCCGTAGGGTATCTGAGTGGCTTAAAAGTACAAGAAAACACTTCAAAAGTGACGTTTCTGAAGAATTTTAACAGTTTTCTTGTATCTACGAACGCCAGAATGCATAAAATTGACCTAAACGTCTCCTTTTCCTATTCTGAGTCGATTCTGCATGCTTTAAGTGTGTTTGGTGGCTCAGAACCATCAAAAAACGTTGAAATATAGTTCAAATTCAATAAAAATCGACAAAAATACAGTTTCTAGCTAAAATTTGATGGTTTCGTTGCACTTTCCGAGCCCGTAGGGTATCTGAGTGGCTTAAAAGTACAAGAAAACACTTCAAAAGTGACGTTTCTGAAGAATTTTAACAGTTTTCTTGTATCTACGAACGCCAGAATGCATAAAATTGACCTAAACATCTCCTTTTCCTATTCTGAGTCGATTCTGCATGCTTTAAGTGTGTTTGGTGGCTCAGAACCATCAAAAAACGTTGAAATATAGTTCAAATTCAATAAAAATCGACAAAAATACAGTTTCTAGCTAAAATTTGATGGTTTCGTTGCACTTTCCGAGCCCGTAGGGTATCTGAGTGGCTTAAAAGTACAAGAAAACACTTCAAAAGTGACGTTTCTGAAGAATTTTAACAGTTTTCTTGTATCTACGAACGCCAGAATGCATAAAATTAACCTAAACGTCTCCTTTTCCTATTCTGAGTCGATTCTGCATGCTTTAAGTGTGTTTGGTGGCTCAGAACCATCAAAAAACGTTGAAATATAGTTCAAATTCAATAAAAATCGACAAAAATACAGTTTCTAGCTAAAATTTGATGGTTTCGTTGCACTTTCCGAGCCCGTAGGGTATCTGAGTGGCTTAAAAGTACAAGAAAACACTTCAAAAGTGACGTTTCTGAAGAATTTTAACAGTTTTCTTGTATCTACGAACGCCAGAATGCATAAAATTGACCTAAACGTCTCCTTTTCCTATTCTGAGTCGATTCTGCATGCTTTAAGTGTGTTTGGTGGCTCAGAACCATCAAAAAACGTTGAAATATAGTTCAAATTCAATAAAAATCGACAAAAATACAGTTTCTAGCTAAAATTTGATGGTTTCGTTGCACTTTCCGAGCCCGTTGGGTATCTGAGTGGCTTAAAAGTACAAGAAAACACTTCAAAAGTAACGTTTCTGAAGAATTTTAACAGTTTTCTTGTATCTACGAACGCCAGAATGCATAAAATTGACCTAGACGTTTCCTTTTCCTATTCTGAGTCGATTCTGCATGCTTTAAGTGTGTTTGGTGGCTCAGAACCATCAAAAAACGTTGAAATATAGTTCAAATTCAATAAAAATCGACAAAAATACAGTTTCTAGCTAAAATTTGATGGTTTCGTTGCACTTTCCGAGCCCATTGGGTATCTGAGTGGCTTAAAAGTACAAGAAAACACTTCAAAAGTGACGTTTCTGAAGAATTTTAACAGTTTTCTTGTATCTACGAACGCCAGAATGCATAAAATTGACCTAAACGTCTCCTTTTCCTATTCTGAGTCGATTCTGCATGCTTTAAGTGTGTTTGGTGGCTCAGAACCATCAAAAAGCGTTGAAATATAGTTCAAATTCAATAAAAATCGACAAAAATACAGTTTCTAGCTAAAATTTGATGGTTTCGTTGCACTTTCCGAGCCCGTTGGGTATCTGAGTGGCTTAAAAGTACAAGAAAACACTTCAAAAGTGACGTTTCTGAAGAATTTTAACAGTTTTCTTGTATCTACGAACGCCAGAATGCATAAAATTGACCTAAACCTCTCCTTTTCCTATTCTGAGTCGATTCTGCATGCTTTAAGTGTGTTTGGTGGCTCAGAACCATCAAAAAACGTTGAAATATAGTTCAAATTCAATAAAAATCGACAAAAATACAGTTTCTAGCTAAAATTTGATGGTTTCGTTGCACTTTCCGAGCCCGTAGGGTATCTGAGTGGCTTAAAAGTACAAGAAAACACTTCAAAAGTGACGTTTCTGAAGAATTTTAACAGTTTTCTTGTATCTACGAACGCCAGAATGCATAAAATTGACCTAAACGTCTCCTTTTCCTATTCTGAGTCGATTCTGCATGCTTTAAGTGTGTTTGGTGGCTCAGAACCATCAAAAAACGTTGAAATATAGTTCAAATTCAATAAAAATCGACAAAAATACAGTTTTTAGCTAAAATTTGATGGTTTCGTTGCACTTTCCGAGCCCGTAGGGTATCTGAGTGGCTTAAAAGTACAAGAAAACACTTCAAAAGTGACGTTTCTGAAGAATTTTAACAGTTTTCTTGTATCTACGAACGCCAGAATGCATAAAATTGACCTAAACGTCTCCTTTTCCTATTCTGAGTCGATTCTGCATGCTTTAAGTGTGTTTGGTGGCTCAGAACCATCAAAAAACGTTGAAATATAGTTCAAATTCAATAAAAATCGACAAAAATACAGTTTCTAGCTAAAATTTGATGGTTTCGTTGCACTTTCCGAGCCCGTTGGGTATCTGAGTGGCTTAAAAGTACAAGAAAACACTTCAAAAGTGACATTTCTGAAGAATTTTAACAGTTTTCTTGTATCTACGAACGCCAGAATGCATAAAATTGACCTAAACGTCTCCTTTTCCTATTCTGAGTCGATTCTGCATGCTTTAAGTGTGTTTGGTGGCTCAGAACCATCAAAAAACGTTGAAATATAGTTCAAATTCAATAAAAATCGACAAAAATACAGTTTCTAGCTAAAATTTGATGGTTTCGTTGCACTTTCCGAGCCCGTAGGATATCTGAGTGGCTTAAAAGTACAAGAAAACACTTCAAAAGTGACGTTTCTGAAGAATTTTAACAGTTTTCTTGTATCTACGAACGCCAGAATGCATAAAATTGACCTAAACGTCTCCTTTTCCTATTCTGAGTCGATTCTGCATGCTTTAAGTGTGTTTGGTGGCTCAGAACCATCAAAAAACGTTGAAATATAGTTCAAATTCAATAAAAATCGACAAAAATACAGTTTCTAGCTAAAATTTGATGGTTTCGTTGCACTTTCCGAGCCCGTAGTGTATCTGAGTGGCTTAAAAGTACACGAAAACACTTCAAAAGTGACGTTTCTGAAGAATTTTAACAGTTTTCTTGTATCTACGAACGCCAGAATGCATAAAATTGACCTAAACGTCTCCTTTTCCTATTCTGAGTCGATTCTGCATGCTTTAAGTGTGTTTGGTGGCTCAGAACCATCAAAAAACGTTGAAATATAGTTCAAATTCAATAAAAATCGACAAAAATACAGTTTCTAGCTAAAATTTGATGGTTTCGTTGCACTTTCCGAGCCCGTAGGGTATATGAGTGGCTTAAAAGTACAAGAAAACAGTTCAAAAGTGACGTTTCTGAAGAATTTTAACAGTTTTCTTGTATCTACGAACGCCAGAATGCATAAAATTGACCTAAACGTCTCCTTTTCCTATTCGGAGTCGATTCTGCATGCTTTAAGTGTGTTTGGTGGCTCAGAACCATCAAAAAACGTTGAAATATAGTTCAAATTCAATAAAAATCGACAAAAATACAGTTTCTAGGTAAAATTTGATGGTTTCGTTGCACTTTCCGAGCCCGTAGGGTATCTGAGTGGCTTAAAAGTACAAGAAAACACTTCAAAAGTGACGTTTCTGAAGAATTTTAACAGTTTTCTTATATCTACGAACGCCAGAATGCATAAAATTGACCTAAACGTCTCCTTTTCCTATTCTGAGTCGATTCTGCATGCTTTAAGTGTGTTTGGTGGCTCAGAACCATCAAAAAGCGTTGAAATATAGTTCAAATTCAATAAAAATCGACAAAAATACAGTTTCTAGCTAAAATTTGATGGTTTCGTTGCACTTTCCGAGCCCGTAGGGTATCTGAGTGGCTTAAAAGTACAAGAAAACACTTCAAAAGTGACGTTTCTGAAGAATTTTAACAGTTTTCTTGTATCTACGAACGCCAGAATGCATAAAATTGACCTAAACGTCTCCTTTTCCTATTCTGAGTCGATTCTGCATGCTTTAAGTGTGTTTGGTGGCTCAGAACCATCAAAAAACGTTGAAATATAGTTCAAATTCAATAAAAATCGACAAAAATACAGTTTCTAGCTAAAATTTGATGGTTTCGTTGCACTTTCCGAGCCCGTTGGGTATCTGAGTGGCTTAAAAGTACAAGAAAACACTTCAAAAGTGACATTTCTGAAGAATTTTAACAGTTTTCTTGTATCTACGAACGCCAGAATGCATAAAATTGACCTAAACGTCTCCTTTTCCTATTCTGAGTCGATTCTGCATGCTTTAAGTGTGTTTGGTGGCTCAGAACCATCAAAAAACGTTGAAATATAGTTCAAATTCAATAAAAATCGACAAAAATACAGTTTCTAGCTAAAATTTGATGGTTTCGTTGCACTTTCCGAGCCCGTAGGATATCTGAGTGGCTTAAAAGTACAAGAAAACACTTCAAAAGTGACGTTTCTGAAGAATTTTAACAGTTTTCTTGTATCTACGAACGCCAGAATGCATAAAATTGACCTAAACGTCTCCTTTTCCTATTCTGAGTCGATTCTGCATGCTTTAAGTGTGTTTGGTGGCTCAGAACCATCAAAAAACGTTGAAATATAGTTCAAATTCAATAAAAATCGACAAAAATACAGTTTCTAGCTAAAATTTGATGGTTTCGTTGCACTTTCCGAGCCCGTAGTGTATCTGAGTGGCTTAAAAGTACACGAAAACACTTCAAAAGTGACGTTTCTGAAGAATTTTAACAGTTTTCTTGTATCTACGAACGCCAGAATGCATAAAATTGACCTAAACGTCTCCTTTTCCTATTCTGAGTCGATTCTGCATGCTTTAAGTGTGTTTGGTGGCTCAGAACCATCAAAAAACGTTGAAATATAGTTCAAATTCAATAAAAATCGACAAAAATACAGTTTCTAGCTAAAATTTGATGGTTTCGTTGCACTTTCCGAGCCCGTAGGGTATATGAGTGGCTTAAAAGTACAAGAAAACAGTTCAAAAGTGACGTTTCTGAAGAATTTTAACAGTTTTCTTGTATCTACGAACGCCAGAATGCATAAAATTGACCTAAACGTCTCCTTTTCCTATTCGGAGTCGATTCTGCATGCTTTAAGTGTGTTTGGTGGCTCAGAACCATCAAAAAACGTTGAAATATAGTTCAAATTCAATAAAAATCGACAAAAATACAGTTTCTAGGTAAAATTTGATGGTTTCGTTGCACTTTCCGAGCCCGTAGGGTATCTGAGTGGCTTAAAAGTACAAGAAAACACTTCAAAAGTGACGTTTCTGAAGAATTTTAACAGTTTTCTTGTATCTACGAACGCCAGAATGCATAAAATTGACCTAAACGTCTCCTTTTCCTATTCTGAGTCGATTCTGCATGCTTTAAGTGTGTTTGGTGGCTCAGAACCATCAAAAAGCGTTGAAATATAGTTCAAATTCAATAAAAATCGACAAAAATACAGTTTCTAGCTAAAATTTGATGGTTTCGTTGCACTTTCCGAGCCCGTAGGGTATCTGAGTGGCTTAAAAGTACAAGAAAACACTTCAAAAGTGACGTTTCTGAAGAATTTTAACAGTTTTCTTGTATCTACGAACGCCAGAATGCATAAAATTGACCTAAACGTCTCCTTTTCCTATTCTGAGTCGATTCTGCATGCTTTAAGTGTGTTTGGTGGCTCAGAACCATCAAAAAACGTTGAAATATAGTTCAAATTCAATAAAAATCGACAAAAATACAGTTTCTAGCTAAAATTTGATGGTTTCGTTGCACTTTCCGAGCCCGTAGGGTATCTGAGTGGCTTAAAAGTACAAGAAAACACTTCAAAAGTGACGTTTCTGAAGAATTTTAACAGTTTTCTTGTATCTACGAACGCCAGAATGCATAAAATTGACCTAAACGTCTCCTTTTCCTATTCTGAGTCGATTCTGCATGCTTTAAGTGTGTTTGGTGGCTCAGAACCATCAAAAAACGTTGAAATATAGTTCAAATTCAATAAAAATCGACAAAAATACAGTTTCTGGCTAAAATTTGATGGTTTCGTTGCACTTTCCGAGCCCGTAGGGTATCTGAGTGGCTTAAAAGTACAAGAAAACACTTCAAAAGTGACGTTTCTGAAGAATTTTAACAGTTTTCTTGTATCTACGAACGCCAGAATGCATAAAATTGACCTAAACGTCTCCTTTTCCTATTCTGAGTCGATTCTGCATGCTTTAAGTGTGTTTGGTGGCTCAGAACCATCAAAAAACGTTGAAATATAGTTCAAATTCAATAAAAATCGACAAAAATACAGTTTCTGGCTAAAATTTGATGGTTTCGTTGCACTTTCCGAGCCCGTAGGGTATCTGAGTGGCTTAAAAGTACAAGAAAACACTTCAAAAGTGACGTTTCTGAAGAATTTTAACAGTTTTCTTGTATCTACGAACGCCAGAATGCATAAAATTGACCTAAACGTCTCCTTTTCCTATTCTGAGTCGATTCTGCATGCTTTAAGTGTGTTTGGTGGCTCAGAACCATCAAAAAACGTTGAAATATAGTTCAAATTCAATAAAAATCGACAAAAATACAGTTTCTAGCTAAAATTTGATGGTTTCGTTGCACTTTCCGAGCCCGTAGGGTATCTGAGTGGCTTAAAAGTACAAGAAAACACTTCAAAAGTGACGTTTCTGAAGAATTTTAACAGTTTTCTTGTATCTACGAACGCCAGAATGCATAAAATTGACCTAAACGTCTCCTTTTCCTATTCTGAGTCGATTCTGCATGCTTTAAGTGTGTTTGGTGGCTCAGAACCATCAAAAAACGTTGAAATATAGTTCAAATTCAATAAAAATCGACAAAAATACAGTTTCTAGCTAAAATTTGATGGTTTCGTTGCACTTTCCGAGCCCGTAGGGTATCTGAGTGGCTTAAAAGTACAAGAAAACACTTCAAAAGTGACGTTTCTGAAGAATTTTAACAGTTTTCTTGTATCTACGAACGCCAGAATGCATAAAATTGACCTAAACGTCTCCTTTTCCTATTCTGAGTCGATTCTGCATGCTTTAAGTGTGTTTGGTGGCTCAGAACCATCAAAAAGCGTTGAAATATAGTTCAAATTCAATAAAAATCGACAAAAATACAGTTTCTAGCTAAAATTTGATGGTTTCGTTGCACTTTCCGAGCCCGTAGGGTATCTGAGTGGCTTAAAAGTACAAGAAAACACTTCAAAAGTGACGTTTCTGAAGAATTTTAACAGTTTTCTTGTATCTACGAACGCCAGAATGCATAAAATTGACCTAAACGTCTCCTTTTCCTATTCTGAGTCGATTCTGCATGCTTTAAGTGTGTTTGGTGGCTCAGAACCATCAAAAAGCGTTGAAATATAGTTCAAATTCAATAAAAATCGACAAAAATACAGTTTCTAGCTAAAATTTGATGGTTTCGTTGCACTTTCCGAGCCCGTAGGGTATCTGAGTGGCTTTAAAGTACAAGAAAACACTTCAAAAGTGACGTTTCTGAAGTGTTTTCTTGTACTTTTAAGCCACTCAGATACCCTACGGGCTCGGAAAGTGCAACGAAACCATCAAATTTTAGCTAGAAACTGTATTTTTGTCGATTTTTATTGAATTTGAACTATATTTCAACGTTTTTTGATGGTTCTGAGCCACCAAACACACTTAAAGCATGCAGAATCGACTCAGAATAGGAAAAGGAGACGTTTAGGTCAATTTTATGCATTCTGGCGTTCGTAGATACAAGAAAACTGTTAAAATTCTTCAGAAACGTCACTTTTGAAGTGTTTTCTTGTACTTTTAAGCCACTCAGATACCCTACGGGCTCGGAAAGTGCAACGAAACCATCAAATTTTAGCTAGAAACTGTATTTTTGTCGATTTTTATTGAATTTGAACTATATTTCAACGTTTTTTGATGGTTATCTGAGTGGCTTAAAAGTACAAGAAAACACTTCAAAAGTGACGTTTCTGAAGAATTTTAACAGTTTTCTTGTATCTACGAACGCCAGAATGCATAAAATTGACCTAAACGTCTCCTTTTCCTATTCTGAGTCGATTCTGCATGCTTTAAGTGTGTTTGGTGGCTCAGAACCATCAAAAAACGTTGAAATATAGTTCAAATTCAATAAAAATCGACAAAAATACAGTTTCTAGCTAAAATTTTATGGTTTCGTTGCACTTTCCGAGCCCGTAGGGTATCTGAGTGGCTTAAAAGTACAAGAAAACACTTCAAAAGTGACGTTTCTGAAGAATTTTAACAGTTTTCTTGTATCTACGAACGCCAGAATGCATAAAATTGACCTAAACGTCTCCTTTTCCTATTCTGAGTCGATTCTGCATGCTTTAAGTGTGTTTGGTGGCTCAGAACCATCAAAAAACGTTGAAATATAGTTCAAATTCAATAAAAATCGACAAAAATACAGTTTCTAGCTAAAATTTGATGGTTTCGTTGCACTTTCCGAGCCCGTAGGGTATCTGAGTGGCTTAAAAGTACAAAAAAACACTTCAAAAGTGACGTTTCTGAAGAATTTTAACAGTTTTCTTGTATATACGAACGCCAGAATGCATAAAATTGACCTAAACGTCTCCTTTTCCTATTCTGAGTCGATTCTGCATGCTTTAAGTGTGTTTGGTGGCTCAGAACCATCAAAAAACGTTGAAATATAGTTCAAATTCAATAAAAATCGACAAAAATACAGTTTCTAGCTAAAATTTGATGGTTTCTTTGCACTTTCCGAGCCCGTAGGGTATCTGAGTGGCTTAAAAGTACAAGAAAACACTTCAAAAGTGACGTTTCTGAAGAATTTTAACAGTTTTCTTGTATCTACGAACGCCAGAATGCATAAAATTGACCTAAACGTCTCCTTTTCCTATTCTGAGTCGATTCTGCATGCTTTAAGTGTGTTTGGTGGCTCAGAACCATCAAAAAACATTGAAATATAGTTCAAATTCAATAAAAATCGACAAAAATACAGTTTCTAGCTAAAATTTGATGGTTTCGTTGCACTTTCCGAGCCCGTAGGGTATCTGAGTGGCTTAAAAGTACAAGAAAACACTTCAAAAGTGACGTTTCTGAAGAATTTTAACAGTTTTCTTGTATCTACGAACGCCAGAATGCATAAAATTGATCTAAACGTCTCCTTTTCCTATTCTGAGTCGATTCTGCATGCTTTAAGTGTGTTTGGTGGCTCAGAACCATCAAAAAACGTTGAAATATAGTTCAAATTCAATAAAAATCGACAAAAATACAGTTTCTAGCTAAAATTTGATGGTTTCGTTGCACTTTCCGAGCCCGTAGGGTATCTGAGTGGCTTAAAAGTACAAGAAAACACTTCAAAAGTGACGTTTCTGAAGAATTTTAACAGTTTTCTTGTATCTACGAACGCCAGAATGCATAAAATTGACCTAAACGTCTCCTTTTCCTATTCTGAGTCGATTCTGCATGCTTTAAGTGTGTTTGGTGGCTCAGAACCATCAAAAAACGTTGAAATATAGTTCAAATTCAATAAAAATCGACAAAAATACAGTTTCTAGCTAAAATTTGATGGTTTCGTTGCACTTTCCGAGCCCGTTGGGTATCTGAGTGGCTTAAAAGTACAAGAAAACACTTCAAAAGTGACGTTTCTGAAGAATTTTAACAGTTTTCTTGTATCTACGAACGCCAGAATGCATAAAATTGACCTAAACGTCTCCTTTTCCTATTCTGAGTCGATTCTGCATGCTTTAAGTGTGTTTGGTGGCTCAGAACCATCAAAAAACGTTGAAATATAGTTCAAATTCAATAAAAATCGACAAAAATACAGTTTCTAGCTAAAATTTGATGGTTTCGTTGCACTTTCCGAGCCCGTAGGGTATCTGAGTGGCTTAAAAGTACAAGAAAACACTTCAAAAGTGACGTTTCTGAAGAATTTTAACAGTTTTCTTGTATCTACGAACGCCAGAATGCATAAAATTGACCTAAACGTCTCCTTTTCCTATTCTGAGTCGATTCTGCATGCTTTAAGTGTGTTTGGTGGCTCAGAACCATCAAAAAACGTTGAAATATAGTTCAAATTCAATAAAAATCGACAAAAATACAGTTTCTAGCTAAAATTTGATGGTTTCGTTGCACTTTCCGAGCCCGTAGGGTATCTGAGTGGCTTAAAAGTACAAGAAAACACTTCAAAAGTGACGTTTCTGAAGAATTTTAACAGTTTTCTTGTATCTACGAACGCCAGAATGCATAAGTTTGACCTAAACGTCTCCTTTTCCTATTCTGAGTCGATTCTGCATGCTTTAAGTGTGTTTGGTGGCTCAGAACCATCAAAAAACGTTGAAATATAGTTCAAATTCAATAAAAATCGACAAAAATACAGTTTCTAGCTAAAATTTGATGGTTTCGTTGCACTTTCCGAGCCCGTAGGGTATCTGAGTGGCTTAAAAGTACAAGAAAACACTTCAAAAGTGACGTTTCTGAAGAATTTTAACAGTTTTCTTGTATCTACGAACGCCAGAATGCATAAAATTGACCTAAACGTCTCCTTTTCCTATTCTGAGTCGATTCTGCATGCTTTAAATGTGTTTGGTGGCTCAGAACCATCAAAAAACGTTGAAATATAGTTCAAATTCAATAAAAATCGACAAAAATACAGTTTCTAGCTAAAATTTGATGGTTTCGTTGCACTTTCCGAGCCCGTAGGGTATCTGAGTGGCTTAAAAGTACAAGAAAACACTTCAAAAGTGACGTTTCTGAAGAATTTTAACAGTTTTCTTGTATCTACGAACGCCAGAATGCATAAAATTGACCTAAACGTCTCCTTTTCCTATTCTGAGTCGATTCTGCATGCTTTAAGTGTGTTTGGTGGCTCAGAACCATCAAAAAACGTTGAAATATAGTTCAAATTCAATAAAAATCGACAAAAATACAGTTTCTAGCTAAAATTTGATGGTTTCGTTGCACTTTCCGAGCCCGTAGGGTATCTGAGTGGCTTAAAAGTACAAGAAAACACTTCAAAAGTGACGTTTCTGAAGACTTTTAACAGTTTTCTTGTATCTACGAACGCCAGAATGCATAAAATTGACCTAAACGTCTCCTTTTCCTATTCTGAGTCGATTCTGCATGCTTTAAGTGTGTTTGGTGGCTCAGAACCATCAAAAAACGTTGAAATATAGTTCAAATTCAATAAAAATCGACAAAAATACAGTTTCTAGCTAAAATTTGATGGTTTCGTTGCACTTTCCGAGCCCGTAGGGTATCTGAGTGGCTTAAAAGTACAAGAAAACACTTCAAAAGTGACGTTTCTGAAGAATTTTAACAGTTTTCTTGTATCTACGAACGCCAGAATGCATAAAATTGACCTAAACGTCTCCTTTTCCTATTCTGAGTCGATTCTGCATGCTTTAAGTGTGTTTGGTGGCTCAGAACCATCAAAAAACGTTGAAATATAGTTCAAATTCAATAAAATTCGACAAAAATACAGTTTCTAGCTAAAATTTGATGGTTTCGTTGCACTTTCCGAGCCCGTAGGGTATCTGAGTGGCTTAAAAGTACAAGAAAACACTTCAAAAGTGACGTTTCTGAAGAATTTTAACAGTTTTCTTGTATCTACGAACGCCAGAATGCATAAAATTGACCTAAACGTCTCCTTTTCCTATTCTGAGTCGATTCTGCATGCTTTAAGTGTGTTTGGTGGCTCAGAACCATCAAAAAACGTTGAAATATAGTTCAAATTCAATAAAAATCGACAAAAATACAGTTTCTAGCTAAAATTTGATGGTTTCGTTGCACTTTCCGAGCCCGTAGGGTATCTGAGTGGCTTAAAAGTACAAGAAAACACTTCAAAAGTGACGTTTCTGAAGAATTTTAACAGTTTTCTTGTATCTACGAACGCCAGAATGCATAAAATTGACCTAAACGTCTCCTTTTCCTATTCTGAGTCGATTCTGCATGCTTTAAGTGTGTTTGGTGGCTCAGAACCATCAAAAAACGTTGAAATATAGTTCAAATTCAATAAAAATCGACAAAAATACAGTTTCTAGCTAAAATTTGATGGTTTCGTTGCACTTTCCGAGCCCGTAGGGTATCTGAGTGGCTTAAAAGTACAAGAAAACACTTCAAAAGTGACGTTTCTGAAGAATTTTAACAGTTTTCTTGTATCTACGAACGCCAGAATGCATAAAATTGACCTAAACGTCTCCTTTTCCTATTCTGAGTCGATTCTGCATGCTTTAAGTGTGTTTGGTGGCTCAGAACCATCAAAAAACGTTGAAATATAGTTCAAATTCAATAAAAATCGACAAAAATACAGTTTCTAGCTAAAATTTGATGGTTTCGTTGCACTTTCCGAGCCCGTAGGGTATCTGAGTGGCTTAAAAGTACAAGAAAACACTTCAAAAGTGACGTTTCTGAAGAATTTTAACAGTTTTCTTGTATCTACGAACGCCAGAATGCATAAAATTGACCTAAACGTCTCCTTTTCCTATTCTGAGTCGATTCTGCATGCTTTAAGTGTGTTTGGTGGCTCAGAACCATCAAAAAACGTTGAAATATAGTTCAAATTCAATAAAAATCGACAAAAATACAGTTTCTAGCTAAAATTTGATGGTTTCGTTGCACTTTCCGAGCCCGTAGGGTATCTGAGTGGCTTAAAAGTACAAGAAAACACTTCAAAAGTGACGTTTCTGAAGAATTTTAACAGTTTTCTTGTATCTACGAACGCCAGAATGCATAAAATTGACCTAAACGTCTCCTTTTCCTATTCTGAGTCGATTCTGCATGCTTTAAGTGTGTTTGGTGGCTCAGAACCATCAAAAAACATTGAAATATAGTTCAAATTCAATAAAAATCGACAAAAATACAGTTTCTAGCTAAAATTTGATGGTTTCGTTGCACTTTCCGAGCCCGTAGGGTATCTGAGTGGCTTAAAAGTACAAGAAAACACTTCAAAAGTGACGTTTCTGAAGAATTTTAACAGTTTTCTTGTATCTACGAACGCCAGAATGCATAAAATTGACCTAAACGTCTCCTTTTCCTATTCTGAGTCGATTCTGCATGCTTTAAGTGTGTTTGGTGGCTCAGAACCATCAAAAAACATTGAAATATAGTTCAAATTCAATAAAAATCGACAAAAATACAGTTTCTAGCTAAAATTTGATGGTTTCGTTGCACTTTCCGAGCCCGTAGGGTATCTGAGTGGCTTAAAAGTACAAGAAAACACTTCAAAAGTGACGTTTCTGAAGAATTTTAACAGTTTTCTTGTATCTACGAACGCCAGAATGCATAAAATTGACCTAAACGTCTCCTTTTCCTATTCTGAGTCGATTCTGCATGCTTTAAGTGTGTTTGGTGGCTCAGAACCATCAAAAAACGTTGAAATATAGTTCAAATTCAATAAAAATCGACAAAAATACAGTTTCTAGCTAAAATTTGATGGTTTCGTTGCACTTTCCGAGCCCATAGGGTATCTGAGTGGCTTAAAAGTACAAGAAAACACTTCAAAAGTGACGTTTCTGAAGAATTTTAACAGTTTTCTTGTATCTACGAACGCCAGAATGCATAAGTTTGACCTAAACGTCTCCTTTTCCTATTCTGAGTCGATTCTGCATGCTTTAAGTGTGTTTGGTGGCTCAGAACCATCAAAAAACGTTGAGATATAGTTCAAATTCAATAAAAATCGACAAAAATACAGTTTCTAGCTAAAATTTGATGGTTTCGTTGCACTTTCCGAGCCCGTAGGGTATCTGAGTGGCTTAAAAGTACAAGAAAACACTTCAAAAGTGACGTTTCTGAAGAATTTTAACAGTTTTCTTGTATCTACGAACGCCAGAATGCATAAAATTGACCTAAACGTCTCCTTTTCCTATTCTGAGTCGATTCTGCATGCTTTAAGTGTGTTTGGTGGCTCAGAACCATCAAAAAACGTTGAAATATACTTCAAATTCAATAAAAATCGACAAAAATACAGTTTCTAGCTAAAATTTGATGGTTTCGTTGCACTTTCCGAGCCCGTAGGGTATCTGAGTGGCTTAAAAGTACAAGAAAACACTTCAAAAGTGACGTTTCTGAAGAATTT